>NW_015388828.1:145804-149866 GCF_001527695.2 Protobothrops mucrosquamatus
AAAAAGGGAGGGAGGGAAGAAGGAGAGAGTGAAGAAGAAAGTAAGCAAGGAAGAAAAGTTAGGAAGAGACAAACAAGGAAGGAAAATGGAGGGAGAGAAGAAGGAAGGAGAAAATGAAGAAGAAAAGAAGGAAGGAAGGAAGGCAGGAAGGAAGGAAGGAAGGAAGGAAGGAAGGAAGGAAGGAAGGAAGGAAGGAAGGAAGGAAGGAAGGAAGGAAAGGAAGAAAATAGGGAGGGAGGGAAGAAGGAGAGAGTGAAGAAGTAAGTAAGCAAGCAAGGAAGAAAAGTAAGGAAGAGAGAAAGAAGGAAGGAAAATGGAGGGAGAGAAGAAGGAAGGAGAGAGTGAAGAAAAGAAGGAAGGAAGGAAAGAAAGAAAGAAAGAAAGAAAGAAAATAGGGAGGGAGGGAAGAAGGAGAAAGTGAAGAAGAAAGTAAGCAAGCAAGGAAGAAAAGTAAGGAAGAGAGAAAGAAGGAAAAAAATGGAGGGAGAGAAGAAGGAAGGAGAGAGTGAAGAAGAAAAGAAGGAAGGAAGGAAGGAGGGAAGGAAGGAAGGAAGATAAATGTTAATATCCAACCACAGAAGTTAGCAATCTAAAGATATTATTGGATTTTCTGCAAACCTCTTCTTTTCACTGATCCTTCCTTCCTCCTCTCCTCCCCTCCCCTCCCCTCTCTTCTCCTCTCCTCTCCTCTCCTCTCCTTTCTTCCTTCCTTCCTCCCTCCCTCTCTCCCTCCCTTCACTTCGCACTATTTCTGAGCTGCGTTTTATAAGCAACCGAAACAACAACTCTCGCACAGAATGTGTTCCGTGTCGAGGCATGCTCCCCGCACACGGCTCTGTAGTTCGCACATTTGTTCCTGTGGCTCCCAGCTGCGGCTTCCTAGATCTCTTCTGCCTTTTTTCCTCTCTGTTGTATATATTTTTTTCTCTCTCTCTTTAGGGCCCTTCCAGCTGCTTGATTTAAATTCTCCTGACATTCCTCCCTTGGTGAGTTTTGTTCACAGCTGAATTAACTAGCGGTTGGCTTACTTAACCCACCCCACCTCATTTCATCCTCCCCGTTTCTCTGCCAAAGTCGCCTCCCCCCCCCAATGTGACGAGAACGTGGCATCCCCCGCTTCGAATCTTGGGAGCTCATCCATTAGAAGCCACTCTCCGGTCCTCTCAAGGCCTCAAATTAAAATTTACTGCTGTGTAATAAACAGCCTAACAAGACTTGGCTGTCAGTTTTCATTTGCATAAACAAACGGTGCAAATAAAACATTTAGCTGCAAACCATCAAAAGTGCTCGCCTTGAGGAAGAGAAGGAAGGAGACGGAAAACCGTCCAGGGACAGAAAGGGGAGAGGGCTCCGATGGAGAGGGTGGCCGTGGCACTGAGAAGTCCTAGTTGTTTTGTATGTTTGCGGACTTTGATTGTGGTCAGTGTCTGCCAGATATCCTGTTCAGGTCTCTATCGAGGGAACGATGCTACGAGGGTCCAGATGTGAGTCATTTAGTCCAGGGCTTCTCAACCAGTGGTATGGGTACCACCTGTGGTACATTGGCACCTGGCAGGTGGTACGTGACCATCCTAGAAAAGTGGTAGCGAGGGAGGAGAATGAGCTGAACCGGTGGCAGCACCGCACAAGCCTGAGCAAGAGA
The DNA here is from genome assembly GCF_001527695.2 of Protobothrops mucrosquamatus. NCBI lineage: Eukaryota > Metazoa > Chordata > Lepidosauria > Squamata > Viperidae > Protobothrops > Protobothrops mucrosquamatus. Next base: position 147,447 of record NW_015388828.1, read on the forward strand.
TGGCTGGAGCTGCAGGGCTGTCAGGGCTCAGTGGAAGCGCCAGGATCAGTGCTGCTTTCCAGCTGGTTGGCGCTTCGGGGCTGTCAGGGCTCAGTGGAAGCTCCAGGATCAACGCCAGGCTCCAGCTGGAGCTCAGTGCTGATCCTGGTGCTTCTGCTGAGCCCAGAAGAAGCGCCGATCAGCTGGAATGTTGCAGCCTCTCCAGGGTCTTGTGATTTACATTCAGATGCTTGGCAACTGATTCATATTGATGACGGTCATAGTGTTCCAGGGTCATGTGAAGTGACCAAAACCTGCTGCAACCACCCAGCAGACGGGGGGAATAAAACCAAACACCCCCCCACCCCACCTCTGCTGCCAATCCTCAACAGAAATGCTCACAACAATGAAAACCTCGGACAGGAGGAAGAGCGCGGCCGGGTGGGCAGGCAGGTGTCTTGCTCGGCTGTGGCTTGGGGGGCACTTTTTTCAGTGCCATTGTGACTTCGAACAGTCACTAAGCGAACTACCTGTACTTTATCACTTTATCACATACCTGCCCAGCGCTAGCTGCCCCATTCGTGCCCATGTGCATGCGCAAATGGGGCCGCGGGCGCTAAAGTGAGTGGGGGGAATTCACATGCACGTGTGCGTGCACCAGCTAGATATTTCTGCAGCCTGCTGGTCAGGAGTCCACGGCCCGGTAGTGGGCCGTGGCCCATAGGTTGGGGACCCCTGCTCTAACCAACACCAATACTAAATAAGTAAACCATGATGCCTAAGTGCACTTGCTGAGTTGGTAACTGTTCTGGGCACAAGTGTTGGCAAACAGCCAAAAGGTCTTTTGTGAACTTTCTGGTGTGTCAACGATTGGCCTCAAACGCTTGAAACCTGGCTAATGCGAGTTAGTCTGCTATTAACTCAACTCTAGCAAATGGCTTCAATCCAGCAATCCAGAGCTGAATGAATCATAGAATAACAGAGTACTTGGAAGGGACCTTGGAGGTCTTCTAGTCCAACCCGCGCTCGAGCAGGAGACCCTGTACCATTTCAAAGAAATGGCTGTCCAGTGATGGAGCATTCACAGCTTCTGGAGGCAGGTCGTTCCACTGATTAATTGTTCTCACTGTTAGGAAAGTTCTCCTTAGTTCTCAGTTGCTTCTCTCCATGATTAGTTTCCATCCGTTGCTTCTTGTCCTGCCTTCAGGCGCTTTGAAAAAATAGGTTGCCCCCCCCTCGTCTTTGTGACAGCTCCTCAGATATTGAACCATTGCTATCATGTGTCCCCAGTCCTTCTCTTCATTAAACTAGACATACCCAATTCCTGCAATTGTTCTTTATATGTTTTAGCCTCCAGTCCCCTAATCATCTTTGTTGCTCTTCTCTGCACTCTTTCCAGAGTCTCAACATCTTTTTTATAGCATGGTGAGCAAAACTGGATGCAGGATTCCAAGTGTGGCCTTACCAAGGCTTTCTAGAGCAGTACTAGTACCTCACGTGATCTTGATTCAATCCCTCCGTTAACGCAATTTAGGATTGCACTGGCTTTAATAATAAGCAAGTGATAAATTAAAACATCCTTGGAGAAGTTCCTTCTTCACCATCCTTGCAAGGACAGGAGGACTCTTTCAGGAGATTTCTTTCGCTCTGGCAGCAGGACCTGGGATGCCAACTGGCCCAGCTGCCCTCCGCTAACTTTGTTTCGTCCGTCACAAGTAGATGCCTTGTTCCCGGGGGCGACAGGACACAGGCCACCGTGTTTGTGTGGATCCCACTAAGGATGGACCGGTTTCCGCACAAAAGCCCCCAATTCTCCGCTGGCAGGAGAATTTAGCCTGAACTTTTGACAGTTCCGCTGCCGTTGCTTTTCCCTCCTTTTCAGAAAGTTGCAGCTGGATGTCTTTCTTTTAAGGCCTTCCTGTCTGTAGACAACAAACCTCCACTTTTCTTTTGGCAAACTTCTTCCTTCCTTCCCGTTTAGAAAGACTTCCATTGAGGGTTTGGGAGAATGAAGGCTCATTCATCGGGCGCGTGCAAAGAGCCCTTGTTGTTGTTGTTTTTCACCTGGTCTTTTAGCAACTCCTTCCCATGTGCCTAGTATCTCTTAAAAAGGGATAATTTTAATTCAGGTTTGTTTTTTTTTTGCAGTCCAGAGTTTGTGGCTTTGCTGGTATGCAGTGGCCTTTTTGTTCTCATTTATTTATTTATTTTAATAGGAAGGGAATTGGAAGCAAAAAGCCACGTCCTTGGCTAGGCTTTCCAAGCAAGAATGTTAAAACTGGAGATTAAATCAGGTTTCAGGCAGAGTCTCTTCTGCTCCAAATAAAATATTCCTGGAAATCTGGTGAAATGTTTTCTTACTTATTAAATTGAAAGCAGCCTCGTGGCTGGAAATGCAATGGAATAAAGGTCAAGCACTTTCTATTTTTGTTGTTTATGCT
>NW_015388828.1:150156-152655 GCF_001527695.2 Protobothrops mucrosquamatus
GTCCTTGGCTAGGCTTTCCAAGCAAGAATGTTAAAACTGGAGATTAAATCAGGTTTCAGGCAGAGTCTCTTCTGCTCCAAATAAAATATTCCTGGAAATCTGGTGAAATGTTTTCTTACTTATTAAATTGAAAGCAGCCTCGTGGCTGGAAATGCAATGGAATAAAGGTCAAGCACTTTCTATTTTTGTTGTTTATGCTGATCCAACTAGCTCTCCTTACCCAGAAATGTTTATTTTATTATTTTTTTAAAAAAATAATAACATGGGGATCTTTGTAGGCTGACCATAACATTGGCCTCTGTAACGCATCCTGAAATTGCTGCTGGAAGATCCTTGCATTATTTTTCCAAGAAGTTTAGTAAAATTTAGTATAAGATAAAAATATAAAAAGAAACACAAGAGAGAGCTAAGAAAAAGGCAGTTAGGACTTTAAAGGGGAAAGAAAGAGAGAGAAAAAGAGAGAAAGAGAGAGAGAGAGAGAGAGAGAGAGAGAGAGAGAGAGAGAGAGAGAAAGAAAGAAAGAAAGAAAGAAAGAAAGAGGGAGGGAGGGAGGAGGGAGGGAGAAAGGAAGAAAGGGAAAGGAAGGAAGGAAGGAAGGGGAAAGGGAAAGGGAAGAGGGAGAGAGGGAAGGAAGGAAGGAAGGAGGGAGAAGAGATGGGAGTGAAGGAAGGAAGGAAGGGAAGGGAAGAAGGAAGGAAAGTTTAATGAAGAGAAGGACGAGGGGGGACATGAAAGCAGTCTTCCAATATCTCAGGGGCTGCCCCAAAGAAGAGGGAGTCAAGCTATTCTCCAAAGCGCCGGAAGGCAGGACAAGAAGCAACGGAGGGAAACAACCTAGAATGGAGGAGAAACTTCCTGACAGTTAGAACAATTAACCAGTGGAACAACCTGCCTCCAGAAGCTGTGAATGCTCCAACACTGGAAGTTTTTAAGAAGAGACTGTCCGAAATGGTATAGGGTTTCCTGCCTGAGCAGGGGGTTGGACTAGATGACCTCCAAGGTCCCTTCCAACTTTATCATCATCATCATCATCATCATCATCATCATCATCATCATCATCATCATCATCATCATCATCATCATCATCATTATTATTATTAGACTTCCAACTTCTTTCTGTGCAGTAATATACATAATATATGAGAGCTAAATAGCTCGAAATAGCTATACTAGTCTCCCTTTAACTCTTTGTCAGCAAAATCTAGAGAAGGGGGTTGGACTAGATGATCTCCAAGGTCCCTTCCAACTTTATCATCATCATCATCATCATCATCATCATCATCATCATCATCATCATCATCATTAGACTTCCAACTTCTTTCTGTGCAGTAATATACATAATATATGAGAGCTAAATAGCTCGAAACAGCTATACTAGTCTCCCTTTAACTCTTTGTCAGCAAAATCTAGATTTTTGCTTTCCGTTTCTCAACATTTCAAGCCATTTCTAGAACAACAGAACCTAATCAGCAAAAGGATGACTTTGTTCACTGTAAGAATTATGCCCCCCCCTTTTCAACTCGCTTTATTTCTAAAGAGTCAGGAAGTAAACGCATAGCAACCTGGTGCCCCAAAAATGTAAGCTGAGCGTATTCCTCGAGAACCTACTCTTTGTCTAAAAAGTGAGAAATCTCCCCAAATCTTTTACAATGGCAGTCTAAGCCGCATTGTGATTTGGCTTCAAAATGAGGTGGGGGGGGGGACTTTTTTTTATGGCAAGGAAACAAGCACTGATTAGCGCCACTATCACTGGCTCATAATACTTCAAAAGGCCATTAAAGGTATGGAAAAAGCAGCTCATTAAAAACAATAGCAGCCTCCAGGCTGACCGATTAGAGAAACTGGCTGGATAATGCTGTCTTGGCTCATGGACCTCACATTGCCTCCTGTTTCTATTTTAATCCCTTTCATCTAAAAGAGGAAACTTTTCCTTTTTGAACCAGGAAGAGCTTGAGCTACAAACAGCACGGGCAGGAAACCTTCTTTGTTGCTAAAGGGAAGTCGTGCAAAAAAAGTCAACTGCAAATCAATTAAAAATGGAAGCTTTGGGGAAGAGGTGTGAAAGCTGAATTCTGCAGTTCCAGCCATCAGTCGCTCAGCAGAGCATCAAACGTTCCCTCTCGCAGGAACTGGAAATATTTAAAGGAGGAGCGGAATTGATGCCAATGGTAAAAAAAAAAAGGGAACACAGGGGAGGCAGGCAGGCTGGGAGAGCAGAGTAGGTAATTCTGGGAATCGTAGTCTCAACAGATTTGGAAGGCAGAAGCATGGTGGGGGGGTGTCTACCTTAGAAGAGAATACAGTATTAGTAACTCAGAATTGAACTGTGGGGTCCTTAAGTGTTCTCTCGGCTTGGTCGTTTGCTTGTAGAGACGTTTCATTACCCAGCTAGGTAACATCATCAGTGCTAGAAGGGAGAGGTGTTTGTGGAGAGGAGGAGGAGGAGGAGGAGGAGGAGGAGGAGGAGGAGGAGGAGGAGGAGGAGGAGGAGGAGGAGGA
>NW_015388828.1:153792-162777 GCF_001527695.2 Protobothrops mucrosquamatus
TAGAATAGAATAGAATAGAATAGAATAGAATAGAATAGAATAGAATAGAATAACAAAAGTACGTATAGTCAAGGCCAAGGTTTTCCCAGTTGCAATGCATGGCTGTGAAAGTTGGACCATAAGAAAGGCTGAGCGCCAAAGAATTGAGGCCTTTGAACTCTGGAGCTGGAGAAGACTCCTGCGAGTCCCCTGGACTGCAAGGTGATCCAACCGGTCAGTCCTAGAGGAGATCAACCCTGACTGCTCTTTAGAAGGCCAGATCCTGAAGTTGAAACTCAAGTACTTTGGCCACCTAATGAGAAGGAAGGACTCACTGAAGAAGAGCCTCATGCTGGGAAAGATGGAGGGCAATAGAAGAAGGGGACGACGGAGAAGGAGGTGGCTGGATGGAGTCCCTGAAGCAGGAGGCCTGAGCTTAAATGGACTCCAGAAGATGGTAGAGGACAGGAAGGCCTGGAGGAACGTTGTCCATGGGGTCACAATGGGTTGGACACAACTTCGCAACTAAGAACAACAACAACAACAACAAAAATAGAATAGAATAGAATAGAATAGAATAGAATAGAATAGAATAGAATAGAATAGAATAGAATAGAATACTGGAAGGGACCTTGGAGGTCTTCTAGTCCAGCCCCCTGCTCAAGCAGGAGAACCTATACCGTCTCAGACAGGTGAATGTCTAATCTAGTTGGGCAATGAAATGTCTGCAAGAAAACAACCAAGTTCAGAGAGTACCAAGGACCCCACGCATACCATCAGTAAGAAGCCAGGGTATTTTAAAATTAAATTTCCACATCATCCATTTCACCTAAGTGACTTTGAGCGCTTTACAGCAGCACAATAAAACCATACAAATATGTAGATAACAGCATAGCTCAGGTGTCCTCAACCACTAGCAAGTGAGCCACACAAACAAGCAAAACTCCATCCTCAGGATGCAGGCAGTATACAAAAACCACACCCCCTCTGCTTCCGTGGAAAAAACCTTTCTCCATGGCACCAGTCCCCGGTGCTCAAAAGGTTGTGGACCTCTGGCATAGCTTAAAAACAGAGTTTAAAAACAACTTAGAAGATGATATAAATCAGGTTGAAATTCAAAAGTTAGGAGGTTAACAAGACAGCAAGCGTATCCACAGGCCACCAGCCATCCCTAGGGCTGCAATTGTACTTTTAGACTCCCATGATAATTGGCAAAGCCAGATGTTGAGACTCTTCCAGTAAGCCAGAAGAAGGGGGGGCTCACCTCACCTTAGGGGTGGTGATGGTAAGATTTTCCATAGGGTGGGGGCAGCAGCTGAGAAGGCCCTTCTCTTAGAGCCCACCAGTCCAAATTTCTTGACTTATGACCAGTGGTGGGATACTGCCAGTTCACACCACTTCAGCAGAACCGATAGCTAATTTTTTGTTGCCCAGGCCCAGAACGGACTTCCGGAAGCGGCATCCACACCTATTGTTCACCTATTTGAATCCCACCACTGACTCATGGGATACATAGCACGCCTTCTCTGCTTGACTTTTTTTTTGTAACGTGATGACCAAAACTGGATGCGGTATTCCAAATGTGATCTTAGTAAGATTTTGTAAAGAAGTATTAGTAACACTTTATAAAGCCTCAGTTAAGACCACATCTTGCATCCAGTTTTGGTCACCATGTTACAAAAATGATGTTGAGACTTTGGAAAAAGTGTAGAGAAGAGCAACTAAGATGAACAAAGGCCTGGAGGGTAAAACATATGAAAAACGGTTGCAGGAATTGGGTTTGGCTAGTCTAGAGACAAGAACGACTGGGGTGGGGGTGGGGGACATGATAGCAGTATTCCAATATTTGAGGGGCTGCCACAAAGAAGAGGAGGGTCAACCTATTTTCCAAAGCACCAGAAGGCAAGACAAAAAACAATGGTTGGAAAGTGATCAAAGAGAGAAGCAACCTGGAATTAAGGAGAAACTTCCTAACTGTGAGGACAATCAATCAGTGGAACTGCTTCCCTCCAGAAATTGTGGGTGCTCCATCATTGGAGGTTTTTAAGAAGAGACTGGAGAGCCAGTATAGGATATCCTCAGTGGTGGGATTCAGCCAGTTCACACCACTGCAGCAGAACCGGTAGCTAATTTTGTGTTGCCCAGGCCCAGAATGGACTTCCAGAAGTGGCATCCACACAGAGAACCGGTTGTTCACCTATTTGAATCCCACCACTGGGTCTCCTGCTTGAGAAGGGTGTTGGACTAGAAGACCTCCAAGGTCCCTTCCAGCTCTATTCTGATTGACTAATGAATTTAGGATGAAACCGTTCCTTAGATATTCTAGTCCAGACATGTCAAACACAGGGCCCCGGGGCCGGATACGGCCCGCAAAGTGGTTTCATGTGGCCCATGAAGCCATCCTGGAAACAGTGAGGGAACGGCCCCCGCTGCCTTGGTCCTGGCCCAGGCCGGCCGGGAGCCAATGTACAATTTTGTGGTGGCCATCTAGGCTGAAACGCATTCAGTCTTAGCTCCACAAGGCCGTCTGGAAACAGCGAGGAACCAGCCCCTGCCGCGTCGGCCCCGTCCCCTGGGTGCATGCTGGGGAGGTTTCACCCTTTGTGAGGAATGAAGAAATGGACCATGCCTTGGCGCTTGCCCCGGTCCCACCCCCTTCTGCCAGAGACCCTCAGATCTGTCCCACTCCTCCCCAGGCCCCCACAGGCACCCTTGACACGAACGATGTAGAGCTGGCCACTCCCACCCAGTAGGCCACACCCACTCCATCCACGCCCACACAGTAGGCCACACCCACCCTGGCCACACACCCCGCCCCCCCGAGGGCAACCGCAATGCTGATGCGGCCCTCAATGAAATTGAGTTTGACACCCCTGTCCTAGTCCTAGGGGTGACATGATAGCAGTCTTCCAATATCTAAGCGACTACCTTAGAAAACTCCTGACATTAAATTTTTAGCTTTTATGATATGGGATACTATATTATATATGATATAATAATGATATTGGTTTCCCTTGGACATAAAGAGACATATTCAGTTTCAACAAAATGCTGATCCGTGGACTGTTGTGGGGTCGTGGATACCCTTGAAAGAAAACTGCCTGGTCAGCTTATAAACAATTTGCAAAGTTTCTGCTCGCCTGCGTATTTCCGGCCTCGTTGACTTGCTGTTTTTTTCTGCTCAAGGGCATCTGCGGGAAATCAAATAAAGTCCAGATGGTTGTTGCGACTGTGTGATCAAAGACCTGCCCCACCCACCCCCATTTCTAACTGGGCATAGGTAAAAATGGGAGTGGCTGCCATCTTGACTCGTTTGACTTAGCTAACAGCTACTCTCTCGCTTAAAATAAAATACCTTTTGCTTATCATGCATATTTTACATCAGAGGCCCCCAACCTTTTGGGCACCAGGGACCGGTTCCGTGGAGAGAGGTTTTTCCACGGACCGGAGGGTGTGTGGTTTTGTGTGCTGCCTGCATCCCGCGGATGGGGCTTTGTTTATTTGTGTGGCCCGGTTGCTGGCATGCCACGGACTGGGACCAGTCCATGGACCGGGGGTTGGGGACCCCTGTTTTATATTACAGGGAGCCCTTGACTTACGGCCATTTTTTTCCAGTTAAAACAAGATTGAAATAAAAACTGATTTAGCAGTGGTCCTCACACTTAAGACTGTGGCAGCATCCTCAAGGTCATGCAATTAAAATTTGGATGCTTGACGAATTTACGACTTTTGCAGCATCCTGAATCATGCAATTACTATTTGCGAGCTTCCTAGCTGCCTTCCAATAAGCAAAATCAACATGGGAAGCCGGATTCAGTTAGCAACACAATTCACTCAATGACTTCAGGGATTTGCTGAACAATCATGGCAAAAAGGTAGTAGAATCAAGTAAAACTCACTTAACAACAACGGCCTTCTTAGCGACGGAAATTCTGGTCATCTGACCAGGGGGAGCTTTTGGAAGTTCAGACCTGGGTCATAAATATCTAAAAAGGGAGGTCCCTCGTGACTTTGAATGGTGGCTAAACGATCAGTCGTAAGTCAAGGAACAATCTGTAACCTTTCGTCTCTGCTCAGACAGAGCTTGGCTAGAACACAGAATAAGACCACACTTGGAATACGGCATCCAGTTTTGGTCACCACGATGTAAAAAAGATGTTGGGACTCTAGAAAGAGTACAGAGAAGAGCAACAAGGATGATTAGGGGACTGGAGGCTAAAACATATAAGGAAAGGTTGCTGGAATTGGGTATGTCAAGTTTAATGAAGAGAAGGACGAGGGGGGACATGACAGCAGTCTTCCAGTATCTCAGGGGCTGCCCCAAAGAAGAGGGAATCAAGCTATTTTCCAAAGCACCTGAAGGCAGGACAAGAAGCAACAGATGGAAACTGACCAAAGAGAGAAGCAATCTAGAACTAAGGAGAAACTTCCTGACAGTTAGAACAATCAATCAGTGGAATGATTTGCCTGCAGAAGTTGTGGGTGCTCCAACACTGGAGGTTTTTAAGTAGGGATTGGACACCCTATTTGTCTGGGATGGTATATAGAATCTCCTGCATGAGCAGGGGGTTGGGCTAGAAGACCTCCAAGGTCCCTTCCCACTGTTACTCTGAATAATATTTCTGAGCACTTAAAGCTCTCAGTGCTGCTAATGTCTATTAACCCCATGTAGTTCTGATGTAGTATTATTTATCTTTATTATCTTCTACATTCCATCTTTTGTTGGCATTATTGTTATTGTTATTCTGTTGCTTTGTATGTACGCAGAATGCTTTCGTACCAGAGACAAATTCCTTGTGTGCCTCATCACACTTGGCCAAATAAAGCATCCGATTTGATCCAATCCAATCCAATCCAATCCAATCGATCCTACACCTGGCAGGGATCCTGTATTGATTCTGCACTGAACAAGGGTTCACCTTGAAGTCCCTCACCAATTCTATCAATCCCGTGAACTCGGTTCGGCTGAAAGCATATAATTGCCTCAAAATCACCACAGGGTCTCTTCCGGAAACCTCCGTTTCGTTTCTCTAGTCCTCCCCCCAGGCTATAGCTGCGGGGAGGGGGGGGGAAATGGAAAAGAGCAGGCTTTCGTGGGCCTTGTTCACAGATCATATTATGCCTTGGTTCATTTAACCATAGTTTGTTGAAGAAACCATAATGGACGGATTCACACCTAATTTGCTGCCTTCGTTAGCAATAATGGCCCAGTGGAATGAAGAAACTGCAAATTGCAGTCAATTTGAGCCTAGAGGCTTTTCTGGGTAGAAAGAATGAAAGAAAAAAAAAGGCATTAAGCAAAATGACTTGTAAAAGCAACAACAAACCAAAAGCAACTCAGGGGAAGTTCTTGGCAAAACGAACTTTTGCCGTTCGCCAGCAGACGAGGAATATTTGCTGCTTGTTCCATGTTGCTAAGGTACCTATTGCACTCCATAGACTACATTTAAACTTGGCGATCTTAAGATGGGTGCTCTTCAATTCCCAGAATTCCATGCCGCTGAGGGAATTCTGGGATTTGAAGTCTGCACATGTTAAAGTTGCCAGGTTTGAAGAACACTGGCCAATACTGTTAACATCAGGAGTCTCCAAACTTGGCAAATATAATAAGACTTGTGGATTTCAATTCCTAGAATTCCCCAGCCACTTTAAGCCTTGTGGACTTCAACTCCCAGAATTCCCCAGCCAATTTAGGCCTTGTGGACTTCAACTCCCAGAATTCCCCAGCCAATTTAGGCCTTGTGGATTTCAACTCCCAGAATTCCCCTACCAGTTTAGGCCTTGTGGATTTCAACTCCCAGAATCCCCCAGCCAGTTTAAGCCTTGTGGATTTCAATTCCCAGAATTTCCCTGCCAGTTTAAGCCTTGTCGACTTCAGCTCCCAGAATTCCCCTGCCAGTTTAAGCCTTGTGGCCTTCAACTCCCAGAATTCCCCAGCCAGCCATTCTGGGAACTCTGGGAGTTGAAGTTGCCAAGTTTGGAGACCCGTAATCTACATTGTAGGCTTGGTTGTGTCCATCACATTGTTTAAATTCAGCTATTGAGTCAATCACAACAATCGTCTATCGTAGGCCGATGTAGGAAGAAAAGGATGAGGGCCACACGTGGTACACAACAAGCTTGCTAAGCAGCTGGCTTATCTCAGACATGTATGATGCCCTAATTTCCCAGCATGCCCCAGGAGTAGTATGATAGTAGCGAATTATGGGAAATTAAAATGGTGAAATCAGTTGCCTAGTGCTGATTGAGGAGACTTGCTGCTATTCCTTTTCATTTTTTTTCCATCTGGTCTCCGCTATCGGTAGTCCTTGCTTAATGACAAGTCACTTAGCGACCGTTTCGAGTTACGAAGGACCCCTCCCCACAAAAAAAGTTACCCAAAACCTAATTTTGAACTTTTGATCCCTGCACATATATCCTGATGTCAAATGATTGTACGCTGGGTGCTTGGCAACCAGCTCCCCTCTATGAGCAGGGGATTGGACTAGATGACCTCCAAGGTCCCTTCCAACTTTTTTATTATTATTATTATGGCTGTTTACAATCCAGCAGTCCACATAACCACAATTTTCTAAGTTTTGTTTGCCAGTTTCTGACGTTTATGTCTGATTTTCATCAAAAAACACCAATTAGATAAAATAGATTTATTTAACGACCACTGTTTTTGCTTAACAACTGCAGGAGGAGTGGGTGGGTGGGTGAAGTTGTAAGTTCCTGAAGAGTCACATAGCTAACGATTAAAAGATTTACAACCGTAATTTTGGGCTCAGTTATAGTCAAAACTATGAAGATTACCTGTATAGCCGCATTACAACTCCATTAATAGAGAAGACACTTTTGCAAATTGGAGAATTCTATTTCTTCTGTTTACATCATAATTTGATTTTTTTTTTTTAAAAGTACCTTTGCATCCACAGCCCCCTGCGTAGTGAGACAGATTTCTATGAATATATAATAATTTGCAGCCTCTGCAAAGCAATTTTCCCAATTTAGTAGGTATGCTACTATAATTCAATGCATTAATATATGCCCTTTTCCCGTTGATCTGCCCATACTTCAGAGAATCACAGATCTCTGGGAATAAATGAGTTTTCGTAAATGAGTTTTCATCCAGATATTAAGAAGCGGGCAGTCTGTAGAGAATCAGTGTCGAGATCTCCCGCTGTTTGAGGCAAGAAGCACACACACACACAAAAGTGGAGAGAAGGGCTACCATAGGCTTGACCTAGCAAACAAATAAAAAAACCACTGAAATTCCCTCTGAAAATTCTAGAAGAAAAAAACAGGAATACCAGCTAAATCCCTACCTCAACTTAGAATCGTTGATTCCTAAATCTATTTTGGGTGGCCTGCAGTCCTTGAAAAGTGGGGTGGAAAACAAGAAATGAAGAATTTTTACAGGAAAACAAGTATAAGATCTCATGCCTTGAGCGCTATGATTCTATATTTTCATCTTCCTAGCTGCAGGCAGAATAACAGAGTTGGGAGGGACCTTGGAGGTCTTCTAGTCCAACCCCCTGCTCAGGCAGGAGACCCTGTATCATTTCAGACAAATGGCTGTCCAATCTTGTCTTAAAAACCTCCAGTGTTGGAGCACCCACAATTCTTGGAGGCAATAAATGGTTCATTGTTCTCAAGTGTCAGGAAGTTTCTCCATAGTTCTAGGTTGCTTCTCTCCTTGATGAGTTTCCATCTGTTGCTTCTTGTCCTGCCTTCAGGCGCTTTGGAGAATAGCTTGACTCCCTCTTCTTTGGGGCAGCCCCTGAGATATTGGAAGACTGCTATCATGTCATCCCTCGTCCTTCTTTTCCTTAGACTAGACATACCCAATTCCCGCAAACATTCTTCATATGTTTCAGCCTCCAGTCCCCTAATCATCTTTGTTACTGTTCATTGCATTCTTTCTAGAGTCCCAACCTAGAACTAAGGAGAAACTTCCTGACAGTTAGAACAATTAACCAGTGGAACAACCTGCCTCCAGAAGCGGTGAATGCTCCAACCCTGGAAGTTTTTAAGAAGAGACTGGACAGCCATTTGTCCGAAATGGTATAGGGTTTCCTGCCTGAGCAGGGGGTTGGACTAGATGACCTCCAAGGTCCCTTCCAACTTTATCATCATCATCATCATCATCATCATCATCACCATCATTATTATTATTATTATTATTATTTATATTGTGGCGACCCTAACTGGAGGCAATAACCCAGGCATTATAAAGTGGTATTAACCCTTTGTGTGATTCTATCCCTCTATTAGGGCAGCCTAAGACTGTACTGGTGGCTTCTTTGGCAGCGAATTACCAATGTATTTCTAGGCAGCAAATAACATCTCTGGCTAGAAATATTTAAATTACCCTCGGAATGACTAATCTAGTGCTAGGCAGGAAAAAAAATCTGCTTTTTTCCCTCCCCCTACACCAGTTTTCATTTGGATAGCACAGGAGAATTCCATCAGCTGGTTGGCCTTTTTTTTTTTTTGCACAGATTTATCAGTGAAGTGACTGTGGGAGTGCAAGTTTTTGGTTTCAAAGAAAGAAAGAAAGAAAGAAAGAAAAACAGATGCTGGCAGATAGCACCTGCCAGCAGTTCCTTGAACCAAAGGCTTCTTATCCCGGGATGGTTGCTGGGCAGCTGCAGATTCCGGGAGAAAAAAAATAAACTAAATGCATTTAGGTTAAGGGACTGCTGAACAGGTGCAAGATGGCCTACCTGCCTTCTCTGAGCCACCTTTTTGTCTTTCAGTACAAAGTGCCTCTCCGCCTTCCTGAATATTGCCAGTATCACAGAGAGTCCATGTCAGTTTTTCCCTCATGTTTTCCTGAGAGATTCTGCAGGGTCTTCTCTCTCTCTCTTTCTCTCTGTCTCTCTCTCTCTCTCTCTCTCCCTCCCTCTCCCCCTCTACCTTCCTCTCTCTTTCTCTTTCTCTCCCCCTCCCTCCCTCCCTCCCTCCCTCTCCCCCTCTCTCCCTCTACCTCCCTCTCTCTTTCTCTCCCCCTCCCTCCATTTC
>NW_015388828.1:166083-178026 GCF_001527695.2 Protobothrops mucrosquamatus
AAGAAGGAAAGAAGAAAAGAAGGAAGTAAGTTGAAATAGAGAGATGGGAGGGAGGGAGGAAGGAAGGGAAAGAGAAATGGAAGGGAGGGAGGGAGGGAGGGAGGAAGAAAGGAAGGAGAAATAGAGAACTGGGAGGGAGGGAGGGAAGAAGGAAGGAAGGAAAGAAGGAAGGAGAAATAGAGAGATGGGAGGGAGAGAGGGAGGGAGGGAGGGAAGGAAGGAAGGAAGGAAGGAAGGAAGGAAGGAAGGAGTTTGAAGTTACAATGGCACTGAAAAAAGGGATTTTTGACTTTTTTCACACATATGACCATTGCAGTGTCCTCATGGTCATGTGATCAAAATTCCAGCGCTTGGCAACTGGCCATTTACGAGGGTTCCAGTGTCCTGGGTCTTTGGTCTTTGGGGATGTTATTCAGCCCTGAAGAAGGCACCCTGATTTGAGTTCACTTTCCTTTGAGGAAAAAGAACGGATCATTTTTTTCCGAGAGACGTTCTTGCTTTAAAAACCTGGCAGAATCTCTGAGAATGCTGACTGCTGTAATCCTGGATATAATTTCCAGTTGCTCCAGGCAAAAATTTACTCCCTCAGGCCATAACCAGCAAGTCACCATCAATTATTTGTGTTGTACAAATTGCAGGATAACGTAGCTGGATTAAAAAAATAACACCATGCAGACGTTGGGAGTCTTCGAGCACATTTCTTATGCACGTCTTATATAGGACAGGAATTGCATTTATTGTATTTTTCCCCCCCTCTTTGTTTAAAGTGGTACAGGGTAGGGTAGTCCTTGGCTTACGACCACAATGGAGTGCAAAATTTCTGTTGCCAGGCCAACTGTTGTTCAGTGAGTTTTGCCGCATTTTATGACCTTTCTCGCCACGGTTGTTAAGTGAGTTGCTGAAACTGTTAAGTTAGTAAAGTGATTGTTAAGTGAAGCTGGCTTCCTAGGACAGTGGATGTTCTCACCTGCTTTACAGGTCGTCCTTGGTGTGCAAACCATTCTTTTAGTGACCGTCTGAAGTTCCAATGGTACTGAAAAAAATGGTCCTCGCACTTATGACTGTCACAGCATCCCCATGGTCATGGGATCAACCTCGGGTTGCTAGGCAACCGGTATGTCTTTGCAACGGCTGCCTGCCGTTTGCAGCGTTCCCAGCCAGCTTCCGACAAACACAACCAAAGGGAGAGGCCGGAATTCACTTAACAAATGTGTGATTCACTTAATTGCAGGGATTGGCTTGTTTTACCAAACGTGGTAAAACAAGTCCGGTAACCATGGGGATTCAGTGGTCGTAAGTGCAAGGACGAAACAGAAGTCACTTTTTCCAGTGCAATTGAAATCTCTTCGGTCATTAAACAAATGGTTGTAAGTTGTACAGGTAGTCCTCAACTTACCACCACGATGGGGCCTAAACTTTCTGTTGCTAAGTGAGACACTTGAGTTTTGAGCCATATTTACGATCTTTCTTTGCCTCGGTTGTTAAGTGAATCACTGCAGTTGATAAGTTAGCAACTCGGTTCCCCATGGACTTTGTTTGGCAGAAGGTCGCAAAAAGCTAGAATAGAATAGAAATACAGAATAGAATAGAATAGAATAGAATAGAATAGAAGAGAAGAGAAGAGAAGAGAAGAGAAGAAGAGAAATTGGAGAATAGAAATTGGGCAATAAAATAGAACAGGAATAGAATAGGAATAGAATAGAATAGAATAAACAGAGTGTAGAATAGAATAGAATAGAATAGAATAGAATAGAATAGAATAGAATAGAATAGAATAGAATAGAATAGAATAAACATATTGTAGAATAGAATAAACATATTGTAGAATAGAATAGAATAGAATAGAATAGAATAGAATAGAAATACAGATTAGAGTAGAAATACAGAATAAAATAGAATAGAACAGAACAGAAATTGGAGAAGAGAAGAGAAGAGAAGAGAAATTGGAGAATAGAATAGAATAGAATAGAAATACAGATTATAGTAGAAATATAGAATAGAATAGAATAGAAATACAGAATAGAACAGAACAGAACAGAACAGAATAGAGCTGGAAGGGACCTTGGAGGTCTTCTAGTCCAGCCCCCTGCTCAAGCAGGAGAAAGGGGATCACGTGACCTTGGGACACAGCAGCGGTCATAAATACGAGTCAGTTGCCACCTATCTGTATTTTGATCACGTGACCATGGGGATGCTGCAACGGGTCTTAAGTGTGAAAAAAGGTCATAGGTCACTTTTTTTCAGTGCCGTTGTAACTTTGAACGGTCACTACTTGTATACATGTCCTGTCAAGGTTTGTTTCCTTATGGCTGGGCGGATTTTTCCAGTTCTGTACCACCTCTCTCTCTCTCTCTCTCTTGAGCATTGTTTTCGCTTTCTGCCTCATCAGCCTTGTATTTGTGATGCAAAAGTAAATTACTGACTCCGTGCAGTTTTAAGCTATTTATTTATTTATTTATTTATTTATTTATTTATTTATTTCTCCAGGCACCGGCAAGGTTAAATGATGTGATAATAGTAATAATACCGTACGCAAAGCCTCTGCAAGCGGGCAGCCAAGGCTGAAACGTGCCATTTGCATTTTTAAGGAAATTCTTCTTGGGAGACAGCCTGGGTGAAAGGTCAGCATTTGCATATAAATGGAAAAGAAAGTCTGAAATGCCGGAAGTTACATCTATATCATTTTTTTCTCTCTGCTTCTTGGGAAAGATTTAAAAAAAAAAATAGAAAAAAAAGGCTTGCTTTGCATCTTGTGGGCTCTTGAAGGCAGAAAATGGCAGGAGGTTCAAAATGGAATGAAATTTAAAAAGAAAAAAGAAAAGAAAAGAAAAGAAACGAGACGGTTTTCCTTTTCATACCTCCCTTCCTACTTCAATATAATAAAAGTATCCGGGAGGGACAATTCACACTTGACTTTCGGAAAAAGGTTTAACAAGCAAAGACAGGCAGAGCGTCAGGGGCTCTTAGAAGGAACCGCAGACAAGGTTTGGCCTTCCACTTTCATAGTTTTGCATATTTTTTTAGTTTTCTTTACTCAGAGAGGTAATCCTCCCCTTGAAAGGGGATCACATGACCTTGGGACACAGCGACCGTCATAAATACGAATCAGTTGCCAAGCGTCTGAATGTTGATCGCATGATCGCGGGGATGGTGCAAAGGCTGTAACGGTGAAAAATAAGTCATAAGTGGTCACCACTATGTAAAAAAGATGCTGAGACTCTAGAAAGAGTACAGAGAAGAGCAACAAAGATGATCAGGGGACTGGAGGCTAAAGCATATAAGGAACGGCTGCTGGAATTGGGTATGTCTAGTTTAACGAAGAGAAGGACGAGGGGGGACATGATAGCAGAGTTCCAATATTTGAGGGGCTGCCCCAAAGAAGAGGGAGTCAAGCTGTTCTTCAAAGCGCCTGAAGGCAGGACAAGAAGCAATGGATGGAAACTAACGAAAGAGAGAAGCAACCTAGAACTAAGGAGAAACTTCCTGACAGTTAGAACAATTAACCAGTGGAACAACCTGCCTCCAGAAGCGGTGAATGCTCCAACACTGGAAGTCTTTAAGAAGAGACTGGACAGCCATTTGTCCGAAATGATATAGGGTTTCCTGCCTGAGCAGGGGGTTGGACTAGATGACTTCCAAGATCCCTCCCAACTTTATTATTATTATATTATATTACATATCTTAAAATGGCCAAGGTTGAGATACACTGATTTAGTGACTGTTTGAAGCTACAATGGCACTGAAAAAAAAGTACTTAAGACCATGTTTCACACTTACAACCATTGCGACATCCCCTTGGTCACGTGATCAAAATTCAGACGCTTGGCAACTGGCATGTACCTATGACGGTTGCAGTGTCCCCGGGGTCAGGTGATCCCTTTTTGCGACCTTCTGACAAGCAAAGTCAATGGGGAAGCCAGATTCACTTAACCATGTTACTAGCTTAGCAAATGTAGCAATTCACTTAACCACTGTGGCAAGAAAGGTCGTAAAATGGGGCAAAACTCACAAATGTCTCACTTAGCGACCGAAATAGGCTCCGTTGTGGTCGTAATTCGAGGACTACCTGTAATAGCAATTTCCTAGCCTCTGTTACATCGAGCTAATTAAGCCTCTTTGAATGCTACAACATCCTGGCTTCCTTGCTACCATCTTTGAATTGCCACTTATGACTAAGCTGTGAACGGACTTGCTTCTCTCTCTTGATTGCTTTTATTCTGACTTTTGCGTTTTCTCAAGACTCTTCCAATCTCTCGCCTACGTTAGAGTAGCAAAACTGGGGTGTGTGTGAAATAAATCTTGCCTTTTTATAGATTTTTGACAACCCCTCCCCACCACCCATTAGCCACTGTTTTATGATGAATGGGAAAACTTCAAACTGCCTTAGGAACAAGCTACTGATAGGGCTGTTTCCTCCTATATTTAATTTCCTGACCTTAATATCGTAATCTGAAAAGCTCCCACCCAGTAAGGCCAGGTGGGTGGCTACCTTGCTGTGACAAGTTGTGAGAAGGGTAGGTGAGGAACAGAAGGAAGGTGAGACAACAACAGCCAAGAGACAGGAAGGAAGACTAATAAATAATAAAGCTGGAAGGGACCTCGAAGGTCATCTAGTCCAACCCCTGCTCAGGCAGGAAACCCTATATCAGACATGTCAAACTCGCGACATCACGTGACGTCGCACAACGTATCGGGCCGGTTTTGCCATTGCCGGCAATGGGGTGGGCACGGCTTCTGGATGATGCATCCGGCCTGTGGGCTGGCAGTTTGACACCCCTGCCCTATACCATTTCAGACAAATGGCTGTCCAATCTCTTCTTAAAGACTTCCAGTGTTGGAGCATTCACAACTTCTGGAGGCAGGTTGTTCCACTGGTTGATTGTTCTAACTGTCAGGAAGTTTCTCCTTAGTTCTAGGTTGCTTCTCTCCTTGATTAGTTTCCATCCGTTGCTTCTTGTCCTGCCTTCAGGCGCTTTGGAGAATAGCTTGACTCCCTCTTCTTCATGGCAACCCCTGAGATATTGGAACACGGCTATCATGTCTCCCCTTGTCCTTCTCTCCATTAACCTAGACATACCCAGTGTTACTCAACTTTTAAGATGTGTGGACTTCAAGTCCCAGAATTCCTCAACCGGGGTGCTGAGAATCGAAGTCTTAAAGGTTGCAGGTCTGAGAATCCTTGTCCTCAGGCATTTAGAGGCAACAGTGTGCTAATTCAATCTGAATTTGATCAGGATGTGATAACTTAGTATTCTTACTTACTTACTGTGCAACAAGTTACTATTCGTAACTTGTTGCATAAACCAGGGATTCCCAACCCCCCCCCCCCCGGTCTGTGGCCCAGTACCGGTCCATGGCATGCCAGCAACCAGTCCACACAAACAAGCAAAGCCCCATCCATGAGATGCAGGCAGCACACAAAACCACACCCCCTATGGTCCCTGGAAAAACCTCTCTCCACGGAACGGTCCCTGGTGCCCAAAAGGTTGGGGACCTCTGGCATAAATAACAACCAAGTCCACGTGGCAGATAATTAGGGTCAAGGCCTGCCCATCCTTCCTTGGGTGGGATCAAGGAGCCAAAACTATAGCTAGTCCTTGAATTAATGACACGGTAGTCATTAATTGTGGTAGTCAACTTACTAATACATTTTTATTAGGTTTTTTTTTTTATATAATCAAGTGCTTAGAATATTTATTAGCAACATATTGTCTGGGTTTCAATGTCTAATTTACTAATACATATTAAGCTCCTTTCTCTCCACCTTGTTTATCTAGCCCAGGGGTAGGCAACCTTGGCTCTTTTATGGACTTCAACTCCCAGAATTCCTGAGGCAGCCACGCTGAGGGGAAAGGGAGAGGTTTCCAAGCTGAGCCATGCTGGCTCAGGAATTCTGGGAGTTGAAGTCCATGAGTCATAAAAGAGCCAAGGTTGCCTACCCCTGATCTAGCCAATTATAAAAAGTATTCCATGTTCTAAAATAAACTGAATCTTCTTTCTCTTTCATTATCAATGTCAATCTATCCATTTCTGCACACTCTTAAGATTTTTTTAATTAACACTTCCTACGCTGGTAATTCTTCATTTTTCCAATATTGAGCAAATACAATTCTTGCTGCAGTTATTATAAATAAAATTAAACACACTCTTTCTCTTAATCACCTACAATCATACCTAATAAAAATAATTCTGGATTAAACTCTAATTGTTGTAGTCAACTTACAACAGTTCACTCAGTGGCCATTTGAAGTTACAACAACCCTGACTTATGACCATTTTTCACACGAGCGTCGCAGCATCCCCAGGGTCATATGATCAAACTTTCACACACTTGGCAACTGACTCACATTTATGACGGTCGCCCTGGGGGATCATGTGGATCCCCTTTTGCGATCTTCTGACAAGCAAAGTCCATGGGGAAGCCAGATTCACTTATCAACCTTGTTACTTGTTTAACAACTGCAGTGATTCACTTAACAACTATAGCAAAAAGGGTCATAAAGGTCATTGTTAACAGGCCAATGCTTTGTATGTACTCCAATTAGACGTTTTAATTTTTTTGTAGGGTTTTAATGGCTTTTTCCTGTTTTTATTGTTTTAAAATGATTTTTTTCTTTTAAAAAAAGATTTTAACTGTTTCTGAATTGCGAGCTGCCCAGAGTCAATCTGCTGAAATCAGATAAATAAATTAAAATCTATATAAATAAAAATGTAAATGTTCGTTTGTTCAAAATATTAAATCTCTGACAGTTCTTCACCGATTGCTTTGAAATTTTGACACAACGTTGCATTCGAATACATGCGTGTTTTTATATACCTATATTATATAGATGTCATACCTGTGACAGGTAAAAACATGCTTTTTTAAAAAAACAGCACCATCTGTTGGACGTAAAAGCAACACACGCTTTTACCAGACTGAGCCACAGCAACGCGTGGCTGGGTACAGCTAGTATACAAATAAAATGGGGTGAAACTCGACAGCTGCCTCCCTTAGCGATGGAAATTTTGGGCTCAATTGTGGTCGTAAGCCGAGGACCACCCGTACAACTCTGCGCTGTGCAGGAAATAAAGTACAATAAAGTAAAACCCGCCCTAATATTTCTGTAAGGAAACTTAAGCGTGCTTCAGGCAGGAGCTGAGTAAAAGAGTGCAACAATTCAGCCTCAGAAATCTTGCTTTTAAGAAATGTCAGTTCTTTTCCTTCTGCTTGTCAGATCAAAGCCCTCCTTCTGAGTCACCTACAGATTAAGCCAGAGATATTTCCTGTCCCCCGTAATAATATTCGCTGGAGGTGCTTTGTTAGGCAGCTTCAGAAGTCCCTGGCTGCTTAAAATACTTGACTTTTCTCTTTACGTCAGTGCAGCTTATGTAATGAGATTCTGGCTGCAGGAGAGGACAATTTACTCTCCACTATTCTTAGCGCCGAGGTTTTTCTTCAAGAGGCATTTGATGAAATCTGCAACTGGACAAGTATCTTAGCTAAAGGGCTACAGGGCAGATTCTCCTGCGGGTCCTGAGTGGAAAGGAGGAGAAGAAAAGAAGAAATAGGGGAGACATGATAGCAGTGTTCCAGTATCTGAGGGGCTACCACAAAGAAGAGGGGGTCAGGTTGTTCATCAAAGCACCAGAGGGCAGGACGAGAAACAACGGATGGAAACTAATCAAGGAGAGAAGCAATGTAGAACTAAGGAGAAACTTCCTAACAACGAGGACAGTTAAGCAGGGGAACTACTTGCCTCCAGAAATTGTGGGTGCTTCATCACTGGAGGTTTTTAAGAAGAGATTGGACAGCCACTTGTCTGAAATGGTATAGGTTTCTCCTGCTGGAGCAGGGGGCTAGTCTAGAAGATCTCCAAGATCCCTTCCAGCTCTATTCTGCAACTAATTAACAAACTCCAGAATGTAAACTTGATAACTTTCCTTCTGAATGTCCTCAGTGACAGGTAGTCCTTGACTTACAACCAAAATTGAGCCCAACGTTTCTGTTTCTAAGCGGGACAGTTCAGTGAATGTTGCCGCATTTTATGACCTTTCTTGCCACAGATGTTAAGTGAATCACTGCAGCTGTTAAGGTGGTAACACGGTTGTGAAACAAATCTGGATTCCCCATTGATTGTGCTTGTCAGAGGGTTACAAAAGTTGACCCCGTGACGCTGCAACGGTCATAAATATGAGTCAATTGCCAAGCGTCTGAACTTTGATCACGTGACCATGGGGATGGTACAACGGTCCTAAGTGTGAAAAACGGTCATAAGTCTCTTTTTTCAGGGCTGTTGTTACTTTGGACAGTCAATAAACAAATGATTGTAAGTTGAGGATTACCTGTAATAATAATAATAATAATAATAATAATAATAATAATAATAATAATAATAATAATAATAATAATAATAATAATAATAATAATAATAATAATTTAAAAAAAAGTTGGAAGGGACCTTGGAGGTCATCTAGTCCAACTCTCTGCTCAGGCAGGAAACCCTATACCATTTCAGACAAATGGCTGTCCAATCTCTTCTTAAAGACTTCCAGTGTTGCAGCATTCACAACTTCTGGAGGCAGGTTGTTCCACTGATTGTTCTCACTGTCAGGAAATTCCTCCTTAGTTCTAGGCTGCTTCTCTCCTGGATGAGTTTCCATCCATTGCTTCTTGTCCTGCCTTGAGGTGCTTTGGAAAATAGCTTGACTCCCTCTTCTTTGGGGCAGCCCCTGAGATATTGGAACACTGCTATCATGTACTTAGTGAAAACTCTGGATGTTTTAGTTCCAAGATATTTGGATCTCAACTACCCCATAAACGTTGCAGGCCCCAAAACCCTGTCCCACCTTTCAAGCATCAAGGCATGTTCTAAAGGCGTTGGTTTTGGATAGTGAGATAGGTGGCACATAAATTAAATAAATTAATGTTATTTATTTACAATGGGCAAAAACCTTTGGATATAATATAGAATTAGAGAAATGGCAAAATCTTTGGGGAAGAAATTACAAATTGACAATAGCAACTTTTTCTAAAGAAAACCTCTATAAGATGTTTTATAGATAGCACCTACTAGATGAGCAAAAATGTTTAAAAATATGTTTTGGAAATGTTGGAAATGTAACCAAAAATCTGGCACGTAGTACCATTTGTGGTGGACCTGTGTTAAAGCAAAAAAAAATAAATTGGGAAAAAAATACATACTTGGTTAGAAAAGATGTTAGGAAAACATGTAGATTTTAAACCTGAACTTTTCTTACTAGGTATAATACCAGAAAAATCTGATAAGCAAAGTGTATATTTAAGATTGCATGTACTAACAGCAACAAGGATGGTATTTGTTCAGCACTGGAAGAATGAAGAAACACCACTAGATGAAGAGATAATCAAGAAGATATTGGACTGGGCTGAAATGGACAGATTTACATTGAGGATCAAAGAGAAAAAAGATACAGAATATTTTCAAACATGGAATTTATTTTATCAGTGGTTGGAAAAAAAGGGGTAGAGACTAAGAATGTAACTTGTATTATTAAGCAAACAAATTAACCCAGACGATGTTTATGAAGCACTAATCAAATGTGATAATAGAAAATTAGTAAGAAAAATTGGGGGGGAAATTAAATAAATAAATGTGAAGGTATGGGAGCCTTATTTGTTTATTCATATCCTGCCTTTATTATTTATACAAATAAATCAAGGTGGCAAACATATCCAATACGCCTTCCTCTTCCTATTCTTCCCACAACATCAACCCTGTGAGGTGGGCTGGGCTGAGAGAAACTGACTGGCCCAAAGTCACCCACCCAGCTTTCATGCCTAAGGTGGGACTAGAAGTCACCACCTCCTGGTGATTGGTCTAGAGCAGGGGCAGGCAACCTTGGCTCTTTTATGACTCGTGGACTTCAACTCCCAGAATTCCTGAGCCAGCATGGCTCAGCTTGGAAACCTCTCCCTTTCCCCTCAGCGTGGCTGGCTCAGGAATTCTGGGAGTTGAAGTCCACGAGTCATAAAAGAGCCAAGGTTGCCTAGCTCTGGTCTAGAGTCATCCAATCATTTTTTTTTCACCCAAAGTGGGACTAGAATAAACAGTCTCCTGGTGATTTGGCACAAAATCGCTGGCTGAGGAATTCTGGGAGCTGAAGTCCACAAGTCATAAAAGGGCCAAGTTTGAAGAACCCTGGTTTACCAGAACGAGCAAACAAAATAGGAAAGCCTCAGGCAACTTTCGTTTCAGAACCTCGATTTTTAACCTTGCACTATCCAACTCGATCGGGACATTTTATTTCATCTTTTTTTTTTTCCTACGTGGCCTTGGCGAAATTCTCCCCTCGCCCCAGGATATCTAACATCCGATCAGAGGATGCTGGAGGCATTTTTTTTAAAAAAATTCTATTCCAATGGAAAGAAAAAAAGAGAGAGGAGGAAAAACACAAATGCACTTGGGATCCTGCCAGTGTTCTGACACCATCTGCGTTCTCCGTTCACACCATTTGTTAATATTTTACCCAGCATACCTAAACAAGATGCAAGGAATGTGATCAGCAGCAACCTGTCTCTTCAACGGAGATAGCCCTGTTAGTAATGAAAATGGCCTCTTCAAAGAATGTTCTGCACATTGGGGCACCTTATTTGAGGGGGGGGTCCATGCTGTGGACAGGGTTCTCCCCCTAAGCTATTATCTCACAATGCAACCATACAGATCATGTCTTTTGCCAGTTCCTTTTCTGGGTTTGGGTTTTTTTGGGGAGGGCTTGTTGAGAGCTAGGGTCTAACCCAAGGGTCTTCAAACTTGGCCCTTTTAGGATTTGTGGACTTCAACTCCCAGAATTCCTCAGCCGGCGTGTCTGGCTGAGGAACTCTGGGAGTTAAAGTCCACAAGTCATAAAAGGGTCACGTTTGAAGACCCCCTGACATATTTGAATCCCACCACTGCTTACGACCCTGCTTGAGCCCAACGTTTCCGTTGCTAAGCGAAAGATTTGTCAAGTGAAATTTTCCTCCATTTTGTGACCTTTCTTGCCACAGTTTTGAAGTGAATCCCTGCAGTTGTAAGTCGAGGACTACCTGTATCCACCTGTGGAATCGTTTCCAAGGACTAGTTATTATTATCATTGTAATACACGTCATTCAAAAGCGTACATCAGTGTTTGCTGCAGGGTGGTGCTGTTTTTAAAAAAGGGAATGTATAAAAGAGAATATTTGGAGCTCAGGTGTTGAATTGTGACCAGCTCAGCAGCAGCAGCAGCAGGAGGAGGAGGAGGAGGAGGAGGAGGAGGAATGGAAGGCTTGATCCTGTTGGAAATGAGGTGGAACAAAGAATGGAATGGAGAAGATACAACATGAAAGTCTAGCATGTGTAAATCCTATTTTGTCTGGGCACTTCCTAATGATTTTCCCCCCAGGTGATGGGAATAGTGGTACATTCCTGGCCGAGATATGCTACCCAAGCCTTTTTCCAGTCTCCTGTCCTCCTTTCTCACAAAAGGATTAGATAAAGTGACCTTCTGTCCTGCTGATGTCCAATTGTGGTCACCACCATATAAAAAAGATGCAGAGACCCCAGAAACAGTGCAGAGAAGAGCAACAAAGATAATCAGGGGTCTGGAGGCTCAACCCTACAATGAATGGTTGAAGGAGCCAGGTATGCCTATCTAGCATCACAAAGAGAAGGACTAGGAGTGACATGATAGCTAGTATGTGAGGAGCTGTTATAGGAAAGAGGGCATTGATTTATTCTCCAAAGCTCCTAAGCACAGGGCAAAATAATAATAATAATAATAATAATAATAATAATAATAATAATAATAATAATAATAATAATAATAATAATAATAATAGGAAGAAGAAGAAGAAGAAGAAGAAGAAGAAGAAGAAGAAGAAGAAGAAGAAGAAGAAGAAGAAGAAGAAGAAGAAGAAGAAGAAGAAGAAGAAGAAGAAGAAGAAGAAGAAGAAGAAGAAGA
>NW_015388828.1:179951-182451 GCF_001527695.2 Protobothrops mucrosquamatus
TTATTTTATTTTATTTTATTTTATTTTATTTTATTTTATTTTATTATTTTATTATTTTATTTTATTTTATTTTATTTTATTATTTTTTGCTCTTTCTTCTCAGCTCCCAGGAATGTTGGTCAAGCATTCAGGGGATTGTAAAAGAGGGATTGAACAACTGCACAGCCTCAGTGGTGCTGTTCCATTCTACAAAAGGCTCTACGGCTAATCCTCAACTTACAATGATTCATTTAGCGACTGTTTGAAGTTACAACAGTACAGGTACTGTTGACTTACAACCATTCATTTAGTGACCGTTTGAAGTTTACAGTAGCAGGGAAAAAAGTGTCCTATGACCGTTTTAAGAATTGAGGCCTTTGAACTCTGGTGCTGGAGAAGACTCCTGCGAGTCCCCTGGACTGCAAGGCGATCCAACCGGTCAGTCCTAGAGGAGATCAACCCCGACTGCTCTTTAGAAGGCCAGATCCTGAAGTTGAAACTCAAGTACTTTGGCCACCTAATGAGAAGGAAGGACTCACTGGAGAAGGGCCTAATGCTGGGAAAGATGGAGAGCAAGAGAAGAAGGGGACGACAGAGAAGGAGGTGGCTGGATGGAGTCACTGAAGCAATAGGCGTGAATTTAAAAGGACTCCAGAAGATGGTAGAGGACAGGAAGGCCTGGAGGAACGTTGTCCATGGGGTTGCGATGGGTCGGACACGACTTCGCAATTAACAACAACAACAATGACCGTTTTTCATACTTATGACTGTTGCCGCATCCGGCATGATCAAAATTCTGACTCTTTGGCAACTGACTCATATTTATGACAGTTGCAGTGTCCCGGGATCATATGATCCCCTTTTGCGAACTTCTGACAAACAAAGTCAACGGGGAAGGCTGATTCACTTAACAACCGTGTGACTAACAGCAGTGATTCACTTAACATCTGTGGCAAGAAAGGTCATAAAAGGAGGCTTAACAACTGTCTTACTTAGCAACAGAAATTTTGGGCTGTGTTGCGGTTGTAAGTCAAGGAACTGAACTGAACCTGAAAATATATCTATATATTTGTCCCTCGCACTTAAGATCATTGCAGCATCCTTGTAGTGACGTGATCAAAATTCGGGCAACTGGCATGTTTTTACAACAGTTGCCGTGTCCCGAGTTCGAGTGATCACCATTTCTGTCCTCCCCAAATGGCTTCTGATAAGCAAAGTCAAGGGAGGGGAGGTGTATTTGATAAGATAAGATAACCTTTATTGTCATTTTTTACGGTGGGTACAATGGCACACATCAAAAATTAAATTTAGTTGCCCGCTCCCAAAGTGAACACATACACGACACACTAATAATAATGATAATGATGATAATGATAATGATAATGATAATACTAATACTAATACTAATACTAAAAATAATGTTGGAAGGGACCTTGGAGGTCATCTAGTCCAACCCCCTACTCAGGCAGGAAACCCTATACCATTTCAGACAAATGGCTGTCCAGTCTCTTCTTAAAAACTTCCAGTGTTGGAGCATTCACCGCTTCTGGAGGCAGGTTGTTCCACTGGTTAATTGTTCTAACTGTCAGGAAGTTTCTCCTTAGTTCTAGGTTGCTTCTCTCCTTGATTAGTTTCCATCCGTTGCTTCTTGTCCTGCCTTCAAGCGCTTTGGAGAATAGCTTGACTCCCTCTTCTTTGGGGCAGCCCCTGAGACCTAAACATACTATATGCAACATATTTGCTTCACAACCTGGTGATTCACTTAACAACTTCAGTGATTCGCTTAACAACCGTGGCATAAAAAGGTTGCAAAATCAGACACAACTATCACCTTGTTTAGCATCAGAAATTCTGCTGCCAATTAAGGTTGTAAGTCAAGGATCATCTGTACAGGTTGTCCTCAATTTAGGACCACGTGTAATTCTCCATCTTTTACACAAATTCTTTCTCCTGAATCTAGGCTGGACCGAAATACGGAAAATTTAGGGAAAAGAAGTCTTGTCTTATTACAGTTCCACTGTACTGACATTATGCGAATACCCTGCAGAACTATTTATAAAAGTACAAAATTAATCTCTGTGGGGTTTGCAGTCAACAATTCAGCACAGTCATGTCTGCGTAAGGTACTTAAGTAGGGCAAGAAGAGGAGAATGTTAGCCTGTTATGCAAACAAGGAAACTGGGTTAATTGATCACGAGGTAGTTAGATTAGCCCCCAGCACATAGTCTTGTTAGGGGATGATCTAGAGAAGGTCAGAAATGGTCTCCTGGAAAATATACAGGAAGACAACAAGGTCGTAGGCCAGGAAGAGAAAAATTCCACAAGAAAGAAATGTTGTAAGGCTTTGAAGATTTTGATATTACACCCTATAACAGAGTAACAGAGTTGGAAGCAGGGCTTTTTTTCAGCCGGAACGCGGCGGAACCGCGTTCCGGCACCTTTTTCCGGGCCGGCCGCACCGGAAATAGCCCCTCCCAAATTTTACTTGCATTCCTGTTCTCTAAAGGGGCGGTCCTAGGGT
>NW_015388828.1:187451-202831 GCF_001527695.2 Protobothrops mucrosquamatus
GAGCAGGGGTGTCAAATTTGCAACGTCACGTGACGTGTCGCGACGTATCACAACTTTTTTCCCATTGCTGGCAATGGGGGGGGGGACGGTTTCGCCATGACACATCCGGCCTGCGGGCCAGCAGTTTGACACCCATGCCTTAGACCAGGGGTAGGCAACCTTGGCTCTTTTATGACTGGTGGACTTCAACTCCCAGAATTCCTGAGCCAGCCACACTGAGGGGAAAGGGAGAGGTTTCCAAGCTGAGCCATGCTGGCTCAGGAATTCTGGGAGTTGAAGCCCACGAGTCATAAAAGAGCCAAGGTTGCCTACCCCTGCCTTAGAGCAACCCCATGGTCATGTGATCAAAATTCGGCCACTTGGCCACTGACTCATATTTATGATGGTTGCAGTATCTTGGGGGTCATGTCACCCCCTTTTGTGACTTTCTGACAAGCAAAGCCAATGGGGGAAGCCCGGTTCACTTAACAACCGTGATACTAACTTAACATCTGCAGTGGTTCCCTTAACAACTCTGGCAAGTAAGTTTGTAAGATGGGGCAAAACTCATTTAATAGCTGTTCCATTTAGCAACAGAAACCTGGGGCTCAGTTGTCCTAAGTCAGTGATAGCGAACCTTTTAGAGACCGAGTGCCCCAAAACTGGCCCCGCCCCAGTTCCACCCCCTGCCCCGCCCCTGCTCTACCCCCTGCCCCACCCCCGCTCTGCCCCACCCTGCCTGCCCGCTTTCAGGGCCCGCCGCAGATTGCCCAGGCAGCCCAGCAGCGCCACGGTCACACCCTCTGCCCGCGCCCCGCAGCATCAACTATGCGCATTGGAGCGTGAGGGCAGAGTCTTGTCTACGCTGCCTGGCTGCCATGTCCTTGGCTGCGCTGCTCCGCGTGGGCCACGCTCAGGGGTGACTCTCCTTCAGGGGGGCTGCTGGAGAGGAGGGGGTCGCGGTTGGAGGCAAGGCTGGGGCAACAGCATATGTGCCCATAGAGAGGGCTCCGAGTGCCGCCTCTGGCACCCGTGCCATAGGTTCGCCATCATTGTCCTAAGTAAAGGACTACCTATAGTCCATCCTGTTCTGTATTAGTCAGACTGTCTGACTAATATATGTATCTGATTCATGTTAAGGATATGTATCTGGTTCATGTTAAATATATGTACAGGTCCGTCCTTGACTTAACAACCATTTGTTTAGCGGCTGTTCGAAGTTATAATGGCACTGTATAAAGTGATTGCGCTGTCCCACTGACACACGCGCACACACACACAAACTACGTATGCAAACTAGTAACTGAGAAGGAGAAGGAGAAAGGGGTGATGGCGAAGGGGAGGAAGAGGAGGTGGCAACGTTGCAAATTTATAATAATAATAATAATAAAGTTGGAAGGGACCTTGGAGGCCATCTAGTCCTGCTCAGGCAGGAAACCCTATACCATTTTGGACAAATGGCTGTCCGGTCTCTTCTTAAAGACTTCCAGTGTTGGAGCATTCACCGCTTCTGGAGGCAGATTGTTCCATTGGTTAATTGTTCTAACTGTCAGGAAGTTTCTCCTTAGTTCTAGGTTGCTTCTCTCCTTAATTAGTTTCCATCCGTTGCTTCTTGTCCTGCCTTCAGGCGCTTTGGAAAATAGCTTGACTCCCTCTTCTTTGGGGCAGCCCCTGAGATATTATAATTGATCTGAGAAGGAGAACGAGGAGAAGGTGGTGCTGAAAGCGAAGGAGAAGGACTTCCATCACAGTCCTGAGAAGTGGTTGGAAGGAGTAGGACCTATTCTGGCTTCACAATAGTCAAACCTAACATTGGGAAAAGGAAGGTAAACATAGGAGAGGTTGCAAGGGTCCTCTAGACCAGGGGTCCCCAAACACAAACCAGTACAAACAAGCAAAGCCCCATCCGGGGGATGCAGGCAGCACACAAAACCATGCACTCTCTGGTCCACGGAAAAACCTTTCTCCACGGAACCGGTCCCTGGTGCCCAAAAGGTTGGGGACCTCTTCTCTATACTGTGGGAAGTCAGCCCCCCTTAGAGAAAGAAATTTTTTGGAAATATTTAAAAGACAGAATATATTTCCCTAAAGGATTTAAAGGCAGACCCCCCCCCCAAAAAAAATATCTCTGTCCCAAACAGAAACCAAGTCTGCAGAATTGCAGATGTGATAATCTTGTCAGAAGGACTGGAATCAGGAAACTGGGATTAGGAAGAAAGATCCCTAGAATCAACAACCCTCACACCACAGCCACAGGGAAGCAGGATATGACCCTTGGGACTCACCACCATCAGAATACCAGAAAGGCACACTCAGACTCAGGTCAAAGTTCATGCCACAGGAACAACTCCAAACAAAAGGCTCCAGAGGGTATAAAAACCCACACCCTACATATGCCCTCTTTCTTTTCTTCCAGAGCCATCTTTCTGTCTGGCTCTCCTCTTCAATAAACTGCAACCTTCTTTCTAAAGCAGTCACCATGTTGTTTATTCCCAGCTTGGACTGAACCACGATGAAGACTTTTCCTTCAACAATACCCTGCCTGCCAAGCAAAGCATCCTTTTTTTCAAAAACGAAACGCGATCAAATTTCCATCCCCTCGTCTGTTTCAGTTTCAGGGCTACATCACGGCGGTGACAGTGAATCTGCTTCCCAGGCAGGAAGTTCCAAGTTCAATTGCTGCCATCTCAGTTTACACTAGGGATCAAATGGCAGAGGGTGGACAAAGCATTTCACAGGCTGAATCCTGGACTTGCTGCTGCAATTCGTCAAAAACAAACTTTTTTCAAACATTTCCCATGCCGTCTGTTTGGCTTGTTAGTCGGTTCTGAGTACAGCTGAAGACTCAGCAGCATGTTATCTGCAGACATTTGCTACCGTTCCCCAAATACAGGCGGTCCTCGAATTACGACCACAATTGGGCCCAAAATGTATGTTGCTAATGGAGACAGTTCTTAAGTGAGTTTTGCTCCATTTTATGATTTATTTATTTTTTGCCACAGATGTTAAGCGAATCACTTCGGTTGTTAAGTTAGCAACATGGATGTTAAATGAATCTGGCTTCCCCCATTGACTTTGCTTGTCAGCAGGTCGCAAAAGGGGATCACGTGACCCCCGGGGTGCTGCAGCCCGTCATAAACGTGAATCAGTGGCCAAGCATATGAATTTTGATCAGGTGACCCTGGGGATGCTGCAACGGTCCTAAGTGTGAAAAAGTGACCTTTTCCAGGGCTGTTGTAACTTCAAACGGTCACTAAATGAACAGCTGTAAGTCGAGGACTACCTCTAGAGCCTGCAGATCTCCCAATGAAATTAAAATCATTTTAGGTGGAAAGCCTGGGAAAGAATGGCCATCCTCCTTGCGATCTCGCCAGATCTCATGCGAGGGTGATCATTGGGGATTCTTCTGTGAACGGATTTATCAGAGGGGATGTGTATGTGGCATAGCCCAGCTAGATGGCAGATTGCACAGATCAGGGGTCTCCAAGCTTGGCAACTTTAATAAGGCTTGGGGACTTCAACACCCAGAATTCCATAGCACAGGAGGCATTCTGGGAGTTGAAGTCCACAAGTCTTCAAGTTGCCAAGTTTTGAGACCTCGGGAATAGATGCTCCTTGCTTGACTTCTTCAGCCTGTGTCTGTAATGGCTTTGCCAAGATAAGGTAAGGTAAGGTAAAGTAAGGTAAGGTAAAGTAAGGTAAAGTAAGGTAAGTAAGGTGAGGTAAGGTAAGGTAAAGTAAGGTAAGGTAAGGTAAAGTAAGGTAAGGTAAAGTAAGGTAAGGTAAGATAAGGTAAAGTAAGGTAAAGTAAGGTAAGGTAAGGTAAGGTAAAGTAAGGTAAGGTAAGGTAAGGTAAGATAAGGTAAAGTAAAGTAAGGTAAGGTGAGGTAAAGTAAGGTAAGGTAAGATAAGGTAAAGTAAAGTAAGGTAAAGTAAAGTAAGTAAGATAAGGTAAGGTGAGGTAAAGTAAGGTAAGGTAAGGTAAGATAAGGTAAAGTAAAGTAAGGTAAGGTGAGGTAAAGTAAGGTAAGGTAAGATAAGGTAAAGTAAAGTAAGGTAAGGTGAGGTAAAGTAAGGTAAGGTAAGGTAAGATAAGGTAAAGTAAAGTAAGGTAAAGTAAGGTAAGGTGAGGTAAAGTAAGGTAAGGTAAGGTAAGATAAGGTAAAGTAAAGTAAGGTAAGGTGAGGTAAAGTAAGGTAAGGTAAGATAAGGTAAAGTAAAGTAAGGTAAAGTAAGGTAAGGTAAAGTAAGTAAGGTAAGGTAAGGTAAGGTGAGGTGAGGTAACGTAAGGTAAGGTAAGGTAAGGTAAGATAAGGTAAAGTAAGGTAAGGTGAGGTAAAGTAAGGTAAGGTAAGATAAGGTAAAGTAAAGTAAGTAAGGTAAGGTGAGGTGAGGTAAAGTAAGGTAAGGTAAGATAAGGTAAAGTAAAGTAAGGTAAGGTGAGGTAAAGTAAGGTAAGGTAAGATAAGGTAAAGTAAAGTAAGGTAAAGTAAGGTAAGGTAAAGTAAGGTAAGGTAAAGTAATTAAGGTGAGGTAAAGTAAGGTAAGGTAAGGTAAGATAAGGTAAAGTAAGTAAAGTAAGGTAAAGTAAGTAAGGTAAGGTAAAGTAAGTAAGGTAAGGTAAGGTGAGGTAAAGTAAGGTAAGGTAAAGTAAGGTAAGGTAAAGTAATTAAGGTGAGGTAAAGTAAGGTAAGGTAAGGTAAGATAAGGTAAAGTAAGGTAAGGTGAGGTAAAGTAAGGTAAGGTAAGATAAGGTAAAATAAAGTAAGGTAAAGTAAGGTAAGGTAAGATAAAGTAAGGTAAGGTAAGGTAAGATAAGGTAAAGTAAAGTAAGGTAAAGTAAAGTAAGGTAAGGTAAGATAAAGTAAGGTAAGGTAAAGTAAGGTAAGGTAAGGAAAGGTAAGGTAAAGTAAAGTAAGGTAAGGTAAGGTAAGGTAAAGTAAGGTAAGGTAAGGTAAAGTAAGATAAGATAAGATAAGATAAGATAAGATAAGATAAGATAAGATAATCTTTATTGTCATTTTTTTTACTATGGGCACAACGGCACACATCAAAAATGAAATTTAGTTGCCCGCTCTCAAAGTGAAACACATACATGACACACACCTAAACACACTATGTACAACATATGTATAGACCCACACCCCTACATATACATAACAAATAAATATTATTGTTATTGTTATTGTTAGATTTGTCTGAATATGGCACAAGACATATGGAAATGGTTCTGATCCCCTCTCCTGCCCCTCAGACAGTGGTGGGATTTAGCTGGTTTGCACAAGTTCGGCAGAACCGGTGGCTAATTTTTGGTTGCCCAGGCCCAGAATGGACTTCCGGAAGTGACATCCACACAGAGAACCGGTTGTTCCCATATTTGAATCCCACCACTGCCTTCAGATATAAGTAACCATCAAGCAAAGTTTCATAGCTTGTTAGTACATGTTTTGCATAAGGGTATTCCTCGATTTACGACACAATTGGAAGTGTAACATTTTTCATTAAGCAAGACAGATGTTGCTGCACCCAATTTTTACAACTTTTTTCCTGGAGTTGTTAAGCAATTCATTGCCATCCTTAAGTGAATTATGTGGTCATTAAGCGAATTTAGCTTCACCCGTTGACTTTGCTTGTCCAAACTGGCCGGGAAGATTATTGATGGTGAACACATGACCCTGGGATGCTGCATTTTGTTGTAAATGCATGCAAATTGCCAAGCACTTGAATTTTGATCACGTGAACATGGAGATACTGGGATGGTCCTAAGTGTGAGGAGTGGTCATAAATCATTTTTTTCAGTGCTGTTGTAACTTTGAATGGTCACTAAAGGAATGGTTGTAAGTCAGGGTCAACTGGTACAGCATACAAGAACAGCTTAGTTTCCATAAACTTCAGTCTACTTTTCAAGCTATTCTCCAAAGCGCCTGAAGGTAGGACAAGAAGCAACGGATGGAAACTAATCAAGGAGAGACGCAACCTAGAACTAAGGAGAAACTTCCTGACAGTCAGAACAATTAACCTGTGGAACAACCTGCCTCCAGAAGCGGTGAATGCTCCAACACTGGAAGTTTTTAAGAAGAGACTGGACAGCCGTTTGTCCGAAATGGTATAGGGTTTCCTGCCTGAGCAGGGGGTTGGACTAGATTTATTTATTTATTTATTTATTTATTATTTGGATTTATATCCCGCCCTTCTCCTCGTAGGACTCAGGGCGGCCCTCCAAGGTCCCTTCCAACTCTGTTATTCTGTTCTTCCCAACTTATTCTGTTTTAGCCCGGTCTAACAGGCCAAAGTGACACCTGTCTGTCAACTTATTCCTTTCTCACTCTATTCCTGCTATTTCTCTTTCATCCGATCCTCCTTGTGACTAACTTTGCTGTATCTTGTCTTGTCTAGTGGTTAAAGCCCCACACTAGGAGATAGTTCAGGAGATGGTGAGTTCTAGTCCCGCCTTAGGCATGAAAGCCAGCTGGGTGACTTTGGGCCAATCACCAGGAGACAGTGAGTTCTAGTCCTGCCTTAGGCATGAAAGTCAGCAGGGTGACTTTGGGCCAATCACCAGGAGAAAGTGAATTCTAGTCCCGCCTTAGACATGAAAGCCGGCTGGGTGAGTTTGGGCCAATCACCAGGAGACAGTGAGTTCTAGTCCTGCCTTAGGCATGAAAGCCAGCTGGGTGATCTACAAGAGACTGTGAATTCTAGTCCTGCCTTAGGCACGAAAGCCAGCTGGCTGACTTTGGGCCAATCACCAGGAGACGCTGAATTCTAGTCCCAGTTTATGCATGGAAAAAGAATCACTTCTTAATCTTAAGCTAATTAATAAGAGAGTAAGCAACTTTTGGACCTGGCCACCATTAAAAATAGAGGCCATTTGTGGAGCTCTCTCTAGTGGCCAAGAAAGTCAAACTTCTCCCTGACCTTCCAGTTGCCCATACTTCTAATCTTGCCTAGAGACCCAAAATTTCATGCTGTGTGGTTGAAGGGGAAGAGGCCTGGATCCAGGTGAAAGGCGTGGATGGCACCAGTAGAGATGGTATGAAGTACAAGTAGTCCTCAACTTATGACCACAATTGTGTCACTATGTGAGGAATCCGTTAAGTGAATGTTGCCCCGTTTTATGACTTTCCTTGCCACATTTGAATCACTGCGGTTGTTAAGTTAGCAACACGGTTGTGAAGTGAATCAGGCTTCCCCATTGACTTTGCTTGTCATAAGGTGGGACACTGCAACCGTCATAAGTATGAGTCAGTTGTCAAGCATCCAAATGTAAATCACGGGACTATGGAGACATTGCAACGGATGTAAGTATGAAAAATGGTCGTAAGTCCCTTTTTCGGTGCTGCTGCAACTTTGAACGACCGTTAAACGAATTGTAAGTCGAAGGACTACCTGTATCTATTGTGGTGTATCGCTGTGGTGTTCTGGCTCTTGAGTGTAAGTGTCAGTCGGCCCCAGCTGTTTTGAGTTGGGTACTGGCTTACCTTATAGGGCTGTTGTACCGGCACATAGGTAAAGCCTTTTCAAAGAGAGTCCTGTCTATGTGTTGGAAGGCCTTCAAAAGCATTCATTTCAAAGGAAACTCAATGGAAGAACAGGGTCAATCTATTCTTGGGTTCTCCTTGACCGCTTAGAGGAGGTGTTTTTTTTTTAATCTCCCCCCCTTCCCTCCCCCAGGGAATAAAAACTGCATGTCAAGCTCAGGGAATTGTTGTGTGGGCATAGCTGCAATACATTTTGATTATTCTATCTAATGCAGGTACACTCACCTCCAGAATGTCTAAGAAACAATTTAAGAGGGTAGTAAAGAATCTTTTGTATAGTCAAAGGCCATGGTTTTCCAAGCTGCAAAGTATGGCTGTGAAAGTTGGACCATAAGAAAGGCTGAGCGCCAAAGAATGGAGGCCTTTGAACTCTGGTGCTGGAGAAGACTCCTGGGAGTCCCCTGGACTGCAAGGCGATCCAACCGGTCAGTCCTAGAGGAGATCAACCCCGACTGCTCTTTAGAAGGCCAGATCCTGAAGTTGAAACTCAAGTACTTTGGCCACCTAATGAGAAGGAAGGACTCACTGGAGAAGAGCCTGATGCTGGGAAAGATTGAGGGCAATAGAAGAAGGGGACGACGGAGAATGAGGTGGCTGGATGGAGTCACTGAAGCAGGAGGGGTGAGCTTAAATGGACTCCAGAAGATGGTAGAGGACAGGAAGGCCTGGAGGAACGTTGTCCATGGGGTTGCGATGGGTCGGACACGACTTCGCAACTAACAACAACAACAAATCTTTGTGGTAGATTTGTTGGTGCTTCAACAATAAGAGAAATTGTGCAATGAAGTTGGGGGTGTCCAGACCTTTCAGGGCTGTTTGACACTCACGTGCATTTTATTTATTTATGCATTTATTAGATTTTTATCCCATTTTAATTACTTTGTAAAAGTACTATAACTCAAGACAACGAACATACCTCATACTTACTGCTCCTATCTTCTCACAGCAACAACAACAACCTTCTGAGGGTTGGGCTGAGAGAGAGTGATTGGCCCAAAGTCACCTAGCTGGCTTTCCCCCCTAAGGTGGGACTAGAACTCATTGTCTTCTGGTTAGTGGCCCAAAGTTAGCCAGTTGGCTTTCACCCCTAAGGCGGGACTAGAACTCATTGTCTTCTGGTTATTGGCCCAAAGTTAGCCAGTTGGCTTTCACCCCTAAGGCGGGACTAGAACTCATTGTCTTCTGGTTATTGGCCCAAAGTTAGCCAGTTGGCTTTTATCCCTAAGGCGGGACTAGAACTCATTGTCTTCTGGTTAGTGGTTCCAAAGTTAGCCATTTGGCTTTCACCCCTAAGGCGGGACTAGAACTCAATGTTTTCTGGTTATTGGGCCAAAGTTAGCCAGTTGGCTTTCACCCCTAAGGTGGGACTAAAACTCACCATCTCCGGTTGGTGATTGGCCCAAAGTCACCCAACTGATTTTCACATCTATAGCAGGAGGAGAATTCAAAGTCTCTTACCGATTGGCCAAACGTCACACCTAAGGCAGAACTAGAATTCACAATCTCTGGGTTTCTAGGCCAGCATCTTAACCGCTAGACCAGGGATAGGCAACCCTTGGCTCTTTTATGACTCATGGACTTCAACTCCCAGAATTCCTGAGCCAGCCATGCTGAGGGGAAAGGGAGAAGTTGCCATGCTGAGCCATGCTGGCTGAGGAATTCTGGGAGTTGAAGTCCACGAGTCATAAAAGAGCCAAGGTTGCCTTCCCCTGGGCTAGACCCAGCTTTGCACTTTGCCGAAGGAAATGTCACCGATTAGAGGGGAGACAGCTGACTAAGAGGCCCCAAGACTACCCTGTGAAGAGTTACAACACTGAGTAGTGTGTCCTTTTTAGCCTCCTCCACAATCTGATTAAGTGGAATGGAAACCCTTGCATTTAAGTCTGATCTCATCCTTCTTCGATCAGCCCCCCCCACCCTATTATTCATAAATAATGATGATGCAGGCTGAGCCCTGCTCAGTATTTTTTACTCTTGATTACTGGATTAAGGGGCTTACTTCACAGATGCACCCTCGTTTTCTTCACATTTGCAAGTTCAAAAGATCCCCTGCCTGCTGGAATGGATCTTTGTGGATCATACTCAGCCGACAACGTGACTCGCATTGCTCTGAGCGAATGGGGTTACATCAGGATATATTCATTACTAAGCATATAAATAGCCTATGTAGCAAAAAAGGAAGGATGTTTGCTTTTGACGGGGGGGGGGAGGAGGGAGAGTAAGGGAGAGAAAAAAGGAGAGCCCTTTCTAACAATTAAACATCTCATTTGCCACTCTCAAGTTCTGCATTGCCATTGCAATTTTATTTTTTATTTTTATTTTTTTTGGTCTTGTAAAAAGACAAAAAAAAATAATAATATCATTCCCCTTTTCAATACTCAGCTCAGAAGATTGTCCCTGGAAATGAAAATGAATGTGCCTTGGTGGATGGATTGTGGCGTTGCTCGTTGTTGTTGTTTTTAAAAGCTTTCATACTTGTGTTCATTAATAATAACTTCAGCATCAAGGGGTTTTTTTTTTTCCATTAGGGATGAAATTGGCTTCTATCTGGGCTGGTGGCGTGGGTTGTTTTCTCGTCTCCTGCATAGTTGTGTATTAATAACATCAAATTTAATCATCAGAAGATATCGGCCTTCCTCTCTCCTTTCTTATCTACTGAATTGGCTTTGGGCACGGCCACCTGGCTCCAAATTCTCCCGAACCAGAATAATCTTGAAGAGAAAAGGGAAATAATATTTTCCTTTATGAATCTGGAAAGCAGTTTCTAACAGAGGAAGAGAGATGGTGAACGATCCATAGAGATGGCCCTTGACTTACAAGAGGGGTAGGCAACCTCGGTTCTTTTATGACTCGTGGACTTCAACTCCCAGAATTCCTGAGCCAGCCATGCTACCTACCCCTGACTTACAACAATTCTTTTAGTGATAGTTCAACGTTGCAACGTCTTTCACACTTACAAGCGTTGCAGCATCCCGCTATGGTCACGCGATTTGTATTTATGACGGTCGCAGTGTCCTGGGGTCATGCAATCCCCTTTTGCGACCTTCTGACAAGGAAATCAAAG
This sequence comes from Protobothrops mucrosquamatus, assembly GCF_001527695.2. Classification (NCBI taxonomy): domain Eukaryota; kingdom Metazoa; phylum Chordata; class Lepidosauria; order Squamata; family Viperidae; genus Protobothrops; species Protobothrops mucrosquamatus. The sequence goes on from NW_015388828.1 coordinate 198,036, forward strand.
GGGAAGATTCACTTAACAACCGTGTTATTCACTTAACAACTGCACGGATTCACGTAACCCCTGGGGCAAGACAGATCGGAAAACAGGGTAAAAGTCAGTTAGCAACTGTCTCACTTAGCAACTTAGAAATTTTGGGCTCGGTTGGGGTCGTAAATCAAGGGCTACCTATTACAAGGCTGGAAGGGAGCTTGGAGGTCTTCTAGTCCAACCCCCTGCTCAAGCAAGAGACCCCCATACCATTCCATACCACCAAGCACTGTGGTGGCGCAGTGATTAGAATGCAGTATTACAGGATGACTCTGCCCACAGCCTGGAGTTCGATCCTGACCGGATCAAGGTTGACTCAGCCTTCCATCCTTCCGAGATCGGTAAAATGAGGACCCAGATTGTTGGGGGCAAATAGGCTGATGCTGTAAACTGCTCAGAGAGGCCTGTAAAGCACTGTGAAGCGGTATATAAGTCTGAGCATTATTGCTATCTATCTATCTATCTATCTATCTATCTATCTATCTATCTATCTATCTATCTATCTATCTCTCTCTCTCTCTCTCTCTCTCTCTCTCTCTCTCTCTCTCTCTCTCTCTCTCTCTCTATCTATCTATCTATCTATCTATCTATCTATCTATCTATCTATCTATTAGAATGCAGTATTGCAGGCTAACTCTGCATTCCACTGCCAGCAGTTCAATCTTGACCAGCTCAAGGTTGACTCAGCCTTCCATCCTTCCGAGGTCGGTAAAATGAGGACCCAGATTGTTGGGGGCAAATATGCTGATTCTCTAAACAGCTCAGAGAGGTCTGTCTCTGTCTGTCTGTCTATCTATATCTGCCATAGTGGTGCAGTGGTTGGAATGCAGCATTGTAGGCTGAGTCTGCCCACAGCCTGAAGTTCGATCCTGACCAACTCAAGGTTGACTCAGCCTTCCATCCTTCCGAGGTGGGTAAAATGAGGGCCCAGATTGTTGGGGGCAAGAGGCTGACCCTATAAACCACTTAGAGGGGGCTGTAAAGCATTATGAAGCAGTGTATAAGTGCTATTGCTGTTACTATTCCGGACAAATGGCTGTCCAGTCTCTTCTTGACAGTTAGATAATCTGGACAGAGAAGTCCTAGTATTCTTCCTCTTCTGCCCTACATAACTCAGTAGGAGTCACTGAGCATTCAGGCCCTGCAGGATCCATTTCTAGGACTCACTCCAAGGTCATAAAACGTTGGTCAATTTACTCGCAGGGGTCAGCCACGAGCGTTCCATGAAATAAACCCTGGCGGATACGGCCGGGTATTTTTAAAATCTAACATAACGGCCCCATAAACTCTGCTTGCAGCTTTCCTTTAAGTTTCCAAAGCATGTGCGTCTGTTTCGGGCTTATTAAAAGGCAGTTAAGAAAAAAGAACTAGAAATATAGACCTAATTATCCCACGATCGTGGCTCCTTGTAGTATGTTCTATTGATACACGTGGCATTCTATTTATACTGGTTTAAATATAGAGTTGCGGATGATTAGCCAACCCCAGAAGGTTGGTGTTTTTTTTTCGGGGAGAGGCGAAGAAGCTGGTTTGTTTGGAGAATCTGGGTGTTCCTTCTCTAACTGGACAAGACTTCAAGTTTTCTTCCCCCCCTCCCCGTTTTCTGTGCATGCATCCAAGCTATCGACATACCCACGTTGCTAATAAGTTACCAACCGCGTAAAGACGCCACTAAAAACTGGAGGAGGTAAAGAATGCTTGCTTTTGTTATTGGATGTTTGCTTTCTAAAAAAGCTAGGAAACTTTGCCATGTAGATTAGGTCTATATTTGATGTACTTCTGTCCCTTTGTTTGCCTGAAAAACTAAGAAGGAATGCAAAACACAGTTGGCGATTCTGAACTGGCTGATAACCTGACTGTCCTCTGGGATCTTTTTTTTTTTTTTATATTCTGCCTTTTCAATCCTAGATATGTTGCCAAAATTGAAATCAAATGCGGGCACCCCACAACCCCCCCCCGCCCTTTCCCACCACTACTCGGTTGCAACACCCCTATTGCAATCAAAGCAACTGTTCAACTTTAATTCCCATAATAACCCTTTTTTCCCCCCTCTCTTCTTCTTTTGTCTGCCTTTAATTAAAGTGGACATATGGAAGGAGCTGATAATCAGAGCAGATGAGCCAATGGGAACCAGGATGGACACAATTATTGGAAAGCAGGCAAACTTCACCCGGAGTGCTTCTGCACAGATCACAACAAACGCACGCCAGCCAGCAATAACACAAAACTAAGAGAGAGTTGTGTTCACAACTGGCACAGCCCTAAAGGCTCCTTTCAGCGATAACGATAGTTGCCATGAAAACTTTAAGCCAGGCCGCAGATGGTCCAGCCTCCATTTACATATTAAAATAATAATAATAATAAAATAAAATCAGGAACCAAGATAAACGTAACAATCCACGCCTCGCATCCAGTTCAACAATCAAGGTCCACCAGGCAAACAGTGTGCGCTTCGCAAAGCAGACAAAGGCCTCCCTTGCTAATTTTAGCATAATAACTTGGGTAGGAGTTCTTCCTATTTGCCATTCCAAAATGGCATTTCCATAAATAAAACATTCAAGTTACATTGGACAGCCCAGCTCTTCATTAGGGTATTCGGGGAGAGAGTTATATTTAAGTTAAGGAATGGAGAAGGAGAGAGAGAGAGAGAGGGAGAGAGAGAGAGAGAGAGAGAGAGAACGAGAGAGAGAAAACGGAGCGATAAGTTGGTGGTTTATGCGATTAGAACAATAAGCCTCAGCGCAGGCTTTCCTACCCCGAGGGTGCTCAGCTATGCCAGACTACAACTCCCATCAATCCCGTCTGGTAATGGTCTTTGTAGTCCGACATATCTGAAAGTCCTCCGGATTGCAGAAAACTGACTTCCAGCACGTTTATAAAGTCCAACATTGCACTCTTTTTGTTGTTCCTGATGCTTAGACTAGCAGCACAACAGCCTAAAATGACCTGATAAATCTAGGAATCAGAAAAAGCCAAAAAGGATGTGCCTCTTTGTTATTATTATTATTTTTTTTGACATTTTAGCTTATACACGATGGCCCTTTTTTGGAACGCTTCGCCCCTTTAAAAAGTAAGTTTCTCCTCCCTACTCCTTTTTCATTGGAAAGTGCAGGCAACAACAATCTTCACTTTTGAAGGAAGAGAAAGAGGTTGTGTTCCCTTTCCATGGGGCGGGTGTGTGTGGGGGGGTGGGGGGGGGTTTCCGGGTCACTTAGCTTCTTTATCAAACCACAGAGAAAGGAAGAGCGGTGAAAAGTATTCAACTTAAATTCTCCCCCCCCACACACACCCAAACTCCGTTTTTCAAACGCCTGCCGGGAAAACAGGAGCGAACGCCGGACCCTTTCAGGACCCTGGACAGCGTGTCAAAAGGGAACGCAACCGCTCTCCCTTCCTTGACCTGGGCAAAAGATGATGCAGGTTGGATGGTCCTTACTTAGAATAGAATAAAATAACAGAGTTGGAAGGGACCTTGGGGGGGTCTTCTAATCTAATCCACCCCCCCCTCCTTCCCTGCTCAAGCAGGAGACCCTGTCCCCTTTCAGACAAACAGCTGTCCAATCTCTTAAAAACCTCCAGTGATGGAGCACCCACAAGAAGTTCCGAAGGTATTCATTCACCCGCTTTCTGGAAGAACGCTGGGAAAGTTTTCCAATTGAGTGGGTGGGTGTGGGAATTGAGTAAAAAGGAGTCCTGCTTTTTCACTTCCTATACTTTCTCCCCCCCCCTCCCTTCTCTCCCCCCTCCCCGCCCTCCACGGGCTTTATTTCTACTTAATCCAACGAGATCCACGGTGTGCCAGATCCACCGAAATGCAGAAATGTCAAATAACCCAACAAGAACATCTGGCTCTTTGATCCACAAAGATTCTCTGGATGGCGGGGCGGGGGGGGGAGGAGGGTGTCTTTCAAAAGGATCGCTCCACACCACCTCTTCCAGATGGAGAGACCAAACAGACAAACAGCCCGGCAGACAGATAGATACGTTCACCATCCGTTTGGTTTTTTTCTTTTTCTCCCCCTTCTTTCCCATCCTTCTGGCTTGGCTCCACACTTCTCGTGATTCTCACTGAGTTCTCCGTTCCTTTGCCACCCGGAAACAACAACAACAACAACAAACAGCAACCCAACAGCAGCACACAAAACACCCCATCTCTCCTGCGCTTCCAAGCCATCTCTTTTGTCCCCGCAATAAGGCCGGCCAGCAAACAAATACGGTAAGCGGCTTAATCAACCCAACCCAACCCAACCCAACGCAACCAAAACAACAACACACACACACACAGACAGAGAGAAACACCACTAACCGCGGACTTACCTCGGCCACCAGTCCTATTGTCTCTCCTTTTTGCAAAATGACATCACAGAAGGCAGTCATGAAATGTACAAGGAGCGAACGGCAGAGTTGGGGGTCGGTGGGGGGGTGGGGAGAAGAGAGGGAAGAGAGAGGAGACGACTGGGGGACAGTTGGAAGGTACAGAGGTTGCAAAGCCTGTGTGTGTGTGTGTGTGTGTGTGTGTGTGTGTGTGTGTGTGTTGTGGGGGTGCAATTAAGCGAGGAGGACTTGCTAAAAAAAAAAAACGGGGCCCTGTTTCCTCACCCCGGGGGGAAAAAAAAAAAAGAGAGAGAGATTGAGATTGATGGAAGCTTTTCAGTGCCTTCGCCTCTTAGTCGTTCCTGGGCGAACTCTTTAAGCCTTGCTAAAGGCAGCGTCTCACTTAATGATCGGTCGCATTAATGGGATGGGGGGGGGGGAGAGAGAGAGAGAGA
>NW_015388828.1:203457-221728 GCF_001527695.2 Protobothrops mucrosquamatus
CCCCCCCCCCCCGGCTTCACTGCTGGGTAGGGAAGATGACCTGGAGCCATTGCGGAGGAAAGGAAGCAGAACGGGGAGGGGGGGGGAGAGTTGATCTGAATATGGAAAGAGCGGACGGGTCGCATCCACACGACCCGTGTACTTTTTTTTTTCTTTTTTCCTCCCCTCTTTTCCCCTCTCCCAGGACGCTTGCTGCGATTTTGCAAAGTTAGTTCCCAACCTCTTTGGCAAACTTTATCCAACTTCGCGTTAGGAAAGTGACTTTCGTTAGCTCCACCTCCTCCTCCTCCTCCTCCTCCTCTAAAAAAAAAAAGTCTATTTTCTATATTAGGAAGATGAACGCGGATCTTACCTTTCTGGCTTCAGATGTGAACTCACCCCCAAGGGCACTCGTATTATTATTTATTTTATTTATGGATAGCCTTCCTTTGTTATTCTTTTTACATTAACTACTCAGGGCGGTGGACATATCTTAATATGCTCCTATTTTCCCCACAGCGACAACGACCCTGAGAGGTGGGCTGGGTTGAGAATGGGTGACGGGCCCAAGTCACCCAGCTGGTTTTCTTGCAAACCCCACTCTCTTCTAGCATTGATTATGTTACCTAGTTGGGTAATGAAACGTCTGCAAGAAAACAGCCAAGCTCAGAGAGCATCAAGGACCCCACAATCCTCCTCTTCCTCCTCCTCCTCCTCCTCCTCTCCACAAGCCACACTCCCTTCTAGATCTGAGGATGTTACCTAGTTGGGTAATGAAACATCTGCAAGAAAATAACCAAGCTCAGAGAGCACCAAGGACCCTACAATCCTCCTCCTCCTCCTCCTCCTCTTCTTCCTCCTCCTCCTCCTCCTTCTCCTCCTTCTCCTCCTCCTCCTCCTCCTCCTTTTTCTCCTCCTCCTCCCAAACACCCTCCCTTATAGCACTGATTACGTTACCTAGTTGGGTAATGAAAGCAACCAAGCTCAGAGAGCACCAAGGACCCCTCAGTTAAAATAGTTCAGTTGTCGTGGATGGCTGGTCTATAACAAAATATCTCAGAAGCAACTTTATCATGTGGCCAATGTAATTTTTCTTACCATTGATGCAGGTAGTCCTCGGCTTACAACAATTCATTTAGTGACCATTTGAAGTTACAACATCCTAACATGCTAACATTCTCAATGCTTCCTGGGGGGGGGAACCCAGTCTTTCTGGCCAAGCCGAGGTCACAGAGCTGATGTTTTTGCCACTTCTTACTTTCCACTGGAACTGTAAATTCCAGAAGTGTAAAAGCTAGGCTCCCAACACACGACCCCAGAGTATAGGTGCAATGGATAATCATTTCTACTGATCTTGGGGGCGTTAGCATCTGGTTTTATTCTTATTGTAAGCTACCTAGAGTTTCTTGATGGAGAGATAGGTGGCATATAAATTTAATAGATAATAATGAGAATGAGAAGACAGTGACAGATGGCAAAAGCCGTCTCTGCAAAGAAGCTGAAGAAACAGCGGATCAACTAACCAGCACAGACTGACTAGAAGCAACGGCATGACAAAGTAGCAACAATGGTGCATTGGAAGGTTTGCAAGAAATACCATTTGCTTGCACGCAAGAATTGGTGGGACCCTAAAATAAAGAATTTGGGGAATCACATGACCCCAGGAGGCCGCAACCGTCATCGATACATGTCAGTTGCCAAGTGTCTGAATTTTGGTCACATGACCCTGGGGAAGCTACGGCAAGGGTCGTGGGTAACAAATGGTCATAAGTCACTTTTTTTCAAGGTGGTTGTAACTTCAAACGGTCACTAAACAAACCATTGTACATTGAGGACTAGCTGTAACACAGTTGTTAAGTGAATCTGGCTTCACCATTGAGTTTGCCAGTTAGACCCAGGGGTAGGCAACCTTGGCTCTTTTATGACTCGTGGACTTCAACTCCCAGAATTCCTGAGCCAGCCATGCTGAGGGGAAAGGGAGAGGTTTCCAAGCTGAGCCAGGCTGGCTCAGGAATTCTGGGAGTTGAAGTTCACGAGTCATGAGGGGGCCATAATTCCCCCATGCTGGCTCAGGAATTCTGGGAGTTGAAGTCCACGAGTCAGAAAGAGGCCTAGGCCTAGGCCAGAGGTAGGCAACCTTGGCTCTTTTATGACTGGTGGACTTCAACTCCCAGAATTCCTGAGCCAGCATTGGGGAACTATGGCCCCCTCATGACTCATGGACTTCAACTCCCAGAATTCCTGAGCCAGCATGGCTCAGCTTGGAAACCTCTCCCCTTTCCCTCAGCGTGGCTGGCTCAGGAATTCTGGGAGTTGAAGTCCACGAGTCATAAAAGAGCCAAGCTTGCCTGCTCCTGGGATAAGGGGAGCCTGTGAAGGAATTCGCTCTGCGTGTTGGACAAACCCATTCAGATTCTTTTTCAGGTGGATCCCAGCCTTGTGGCATGTCTGCTGGAGATGCCTGAGGAGAAGACTTGCCCTGTTATCTAGGAACAATTTGAACCGGTTGGGCCTGAGGAACTGACTTTATAACTGTGAGTTCAGCCACCTGCTATATTCCTAGATCGGGGGTCTTCAAACTTGGCCCTTTTATGATTTGTGGACTTCAACTCCCAGAATTCCTGAGCCAGCATGGCTCAGCTTGGAAACCTCTCCCTTTTCCCTCAGCATGGCTGGCTCAGGAATTCTGGGAGTTGAAGTCCACGAGTCATAAAAGAGCCAAGGTTGCCTACCCCTGGGTTAGAGGGTTGCAAAAAGTGATCACATGACCCCAGAACACTGAAACCGTCCTAAGTACATGCCAGTTGCCAAGCATTCAATTCTGATCACATGACCATGGGGATGTTGCAACAGTTGTAAGTGTGAAAAATGGTCATAAGTCACTTTTTTCCCCCAATGCCATTTTTCAATGCCATTTGAAAATGGTCAATAAATGAACAACCTGCAGTCACTTTTACCATTTGGATGCTACAATTACACAGAACGGAGTCCAACTGCTAGAAACAGATCACCCAACTAGATGTTTTGATTGCAGCTTTCGTAAGTAGAGTATTATCTACATCCATGAACTCTCAAAAGTCCCCAAGACTTATACAGGCACTCCTCGACTTACGACCACCATCGAGCCCAAAATTTCCATCGTTAACTGAGACATGTGTTAAGTGAGTTTTGCCCCACTTTATGCCTTTTCTTGCCACCGTTGTTAAGTGGGAATCACTGCAGTTGATAAAGAGTGTTGCCCCACTTTACGACTTTTCTTGCCACAGTTGTTAAGTGGATTACTACAGTCGATCAGTTAGTAACCTGGTTGTTAAGCTTTGGCTTTGCTTGTCAGAAGCTTGCAAATGGGGATCACATGACCTTGGCACCCGGCAACGGTCATCAACATGAACCATGGGCCAAGCATCTGAATTTTGGTCACGTGATCACGAGGATGCCACAAAGGTTGTAACTGTGAAAAAAATGCCAGCCACTTTTTTTTCAGTGCCGTTGTAACTAGGGTTGCCAGGTGTCCACTATTTGAGCGGACAGTCCACTTTTTTCACATTATGTTCACTATTTTTTTCACAAAATAGTGGACATTTTTTTTATTCAAAAGCTTTATGATGAAATGGTACGTAATCTAAAGCTGTACAGTCTACTTTTTTTACTACTTAACCTGCCCCCCCCCCCGCTTGTCCACTATTTTTTGGAAGCAGACCTGGCAACCCTAGTTGTAACTTCGAACGGTCACTAAATGAATTGTTCTAAGTGGAGGCCTACCTGTGTTCCAACCAGCTTTTTCATGCCAAATAGCGATTCAACCAAACCTAGTCTTGGAAGACTCTGGGATACAGTTTGCCTTAGACCAGGGGTAGGCAACCTTGGTTCTTTTATGACTCGTGGACTTCAACTCCCAGAATTCCTGAGCCAGCATGGCTCAGCATGGAAACCTCTCCCTTTCCCCTCAGCATGTCTGGCTCAGGAATTCTGGGAGTTGAAGTCCACGAGTCATAAAAGAGCCAAGGTTGCCTACCCCTGCCTTAGACAAAATCAAACCGCTGACCCAATTAAGCCACACAAGAGCTGCCTCATCTCCAGATGCTTCCCAGGGTGTCATAAACAGGTCTGCCGTCTGATGCATTGTTGGAAGTGCAGAGGGCTTTAACTTTTACAAGCCAAGCAGAATGCTTCGTTCCTGGGCAATGATTGGTCTGCAAAACTGCAAACCAGGCAGTCGGTCTAAAAACCTATTTATCCAAATATTGTAAAATCTTGCATTGCCTATGCTTGCTTGCTTGCTGGCCTGCTTCTCTTTCTTTCTTTCTTTCTTTCTTTCTTTCTTTCTTTCTTTCTTTCTTTCTTTCTTTCTTTCTTTCTTTCTTTCCTTCCTTCCTTCCTTCCTTTCCTTCCTTCCTTCCTTCCTTCCTTCCTTCCTTCCTTCCTTCCTTCCTTCTTTCTTTCTTTCTTTCTTTCTTTCTTTCCTTCCTTCCTTCCTTCCTTCCTTCCTTCCTTCCTTCCTTCTTTCTTTCTTTCTTTCTTTCTTTCTTTCTGTTAGTCAATCATTTATTTAGTCAGTCAGTCAGTCAGTCAGTCAGTCACACAGTTATTATTTTTTACAAATAACTCAAGCCGGCAAATACATCCAGCATAACTTCTTCATCGTATTTTCCGCAAAACAACAGCCCTCTGAGGTGGGTTGAGCTGAGAGAGATTGACTGGCCCAAAGTCACCCAGCTGGCTTTCATGCCTAAGGCGGGACTAGAATTCAAACTTTCCTGGTGATTGGCCTAAAGCAGGGATCTTCAAACTTGGCCCTTTTATGACTTGTGGACTTCAACTCCCAGAATTCCTCAGCCAGTCTTCAAACTTGGCCTTTTTATGACTTGTGGACTTCAACTCCCAGAATGACCAGGCACGCTGGCTGAGGAATTCTGGGAGTTGAAGTCCACAAGTCATAAAAGGGCCAAGTTTGAAGACCCCTGGCCTAAAGTCACCAACTGGCTTTTATCCCTAAGGTGGGACTGGAACTCACAGTCTCCTGGTGATTAAAAATCATTCTGTCAACTTTCAGGGCCAGGTGGGACTAGAAGTCACCATCCCCTGGTGATTGGCCCACCCAACTTTCATTCTGTCAACTTTCATGGCTAAGACAGTAATAGAATTCACCTTCTCCTAGCGATTGGCCCAAGACGGTCATCCAGCTGGCTTTCATGGCTAAGGCGGGACTAGAACTCATCACTTCCTGGTGATTGCCCCAAAATTATCTTGTCAACTTTCATGGCAAGGCTGGACTAGAAGTCACCACCATCCCCTGGTGATTGGTTCAAAGTCACCCAGTTCACCTTTCATGCCTCAGGCAGTACTAGAACTCACTGTCTCCCGCTTTCTAGCCTGGTGTCTTAACCACTAGATCAAACTGGCTCTTTTCCTTCCTTGAACACAATTGTTTATATGGAGTTCAGTTTGCCTTTAGCCACACTTTACAATGCCTTGGTAAGGCCACACTTGGAATACTGCATCCAGTTTTGGTCACCACCATGTAAAAAAGATGCTGAGACTCTAGAAAGAGTACAGAGAAGAGCAACAAAGATGATTAGGGGACTGGAGGCTAAAGCATATAAGGAACGGCTGCTGGAATTGGGTATGTCTAGTTTAATGAAGAGAAGGACGAGGGGGGACAGGATAGCAGCGTTCCAATATCTCAGGGGCTGCCCCAAAGAAGAGGGAGTCAAGCTATTCTCCAAAGCACCTGAAGGCAGGACAAGAAGCAATGGATGGAAACTAACCAAGGAGAGAAGCAACCTAGAACTAAGGAGAAACTTCCTGACAGTTAGAACAATTAACCAGTGGAACAACCTGCCTCCAGAAGCGGTGAATGCTCCAACACTGGAAGTTTTTAAGAAGAAACTGGACAGCTATTTGTCCGAAATGGTATAGGGTTTCCTGCCTGAGCAGGGGATTGGACTAGATGACCTCCAAGGTCTCTTCCAAATTTATTATTATTATTATTATTATTAACCAAGGAGAGATGCAACCTAGAACTAAGGAGAAACTTCCTGACAATTAGAACAATTAACTAGGTTTTTAAGGAGACATTGGACAACGATTTGTCTGAAATGGTATAGAGTTTCCTGCCTGAGCAGGGGGTTGGACTAGATGACCTCCAATGTCCCTTCCACTTTATCATCATTATTATTATTAAGCAAGGAGAGAAGCAACCTAGAACTAAGGAGAAACTTCCTGACAGTTAGAGCAATTAACTAAGTTTTTAAGAAGACATTGGACAACCATTTGTCTGAAACGGTATAGAGTTTCCTGCCTGAGCAGGGGGTTGGACTAGAAGACCTCCGAGGTCCCTTCCAACTCTGTTATTCTATTCTATTCACTCACCGAGTTAACTAGAGCGAGTAAGAATTCCTTGTGGGTTATTAGACACGGTCCTTTTGCAGGGGACGGGATCCTCTGCTGCCCCCTTAACTGCCGATTGTCACGGACAATTCGCCCTTTGAAACGAGGAGTCCAGATGTACATGTCTTCCTCTTTGGCTCCCCTCTTTTCTTTCATGAGGATGGGAGACCCGGCACTTTTGTCCTTTTCAAATCAGCAGTCGGAGCTGTTGCTTTAAAATCTTTTGCAGCCTCGCTCCGAAAGGCCAGATACAGGTAGCCCTCGACTTATGACCTCAGCTGAGCCCAATATTTCTGTGGCTAAGTGAAACATTTTTTTAAATGAATTTTGCCCCAGGTCATGACCTTTCCTGCCACAGTTGTTAAGTGAGCAACACGGTTGTTTAAGTGAATTTGGCTTCCCCGCTGTCAGAAGGCCCACAGAAGCTGATTGCATGACCCCAAGGCACTGCGACCGTCGTAAATACGAGTCAGTTGCCAAGCGTCTGAATTTTGATTGCCTGACCAGGGGGGATGCTGCAACGGTGGTGAAAAATGGCCAGATGTCCCTTTCTTTCAGTGCCGTTGTAATTTTGAACGGTCACTAAGCAAACTGTTGTAAGTTGAGAACTGCCTGTATTCAAATACAGGGGGTTGGACTAGATGACCTCCAAGGTCCCTTCCAACTTCATTATTATTGTTGTTATTATTATTATTATTATTATTGATCATCGCACAGTCAGCCAGATGTTGAGACTGGATTTGGCATTTTTATCTACCTATCGAGTCCTTACCCAGGACCTGGGATAGGCAGATCTGGATGTTTGATGGTATTACAGATCTCGTCGCAGGATGGAGGCGGTTCCTAGTAAGGCCGCCTTTTTGCAATTGACTAATAGCGAATTTGTCAATGCCGATGATGGTGTTCAAGTGATGCTCCAGTTGTTTAGGGATTGCACCCAAGGCGCCTATTACTATTGGTACTACCCTTGCTTGCCTTTGCCACAGTCTTTCTATTTCTGTTTGTAGGTCTTTGTATTTTGTTATCTTCTCCAGTTCTTTCTCGTCTATTTTGCTGTCTCCAGGCTCTGTTACGTCCACTATCCAGACTTTTTTTGTCTTTCTTATGGACAATTGTTAAGTCCAGGGTGTTATGTTGCAGGTGCTTGTCTGTTTGAATTCTGAAGTCCCAGAACAGTTTAATTTTATCATTTTCTATGACTTTCTCTATTATTATTATTATTATTATTATTATTATTATTATTATTATTATTATTATTATTATTATTATTATTATTATTATTATTACTACTACTACTACTACTACTACTACTACTACTACTACTACTACTACTACTACTACTATTATTTATATAAATAAAAATGTAAATGTTCGTTTGTTCAAAATCTTAAATCTCCAAAAGTTCTTCACCGATTGCTTTGAAATTTTGACAGAACGTTGCATTCGAATACGCGCGTGTTTTTATATACCTACTATTATATAGATGTCACACCTATGACAGGTAAAAACATGCTCGTTAAAGCATAGAAACATGCTTTAATGAGCAACGTCGTAGAAGCAACAATCTTGACAGGACCTTTCAAAGGTGAAGATGTCCTCATTCCTCGCATTCCTATGATTCCAACGGATATGCCATTTCAATTTAAGAGACTGCAATTCCCAATTTGATTGGTGTTTGCAATCACCATCAACAAAGCTCGGGGCCAATCTTTAGAATTGTGCGGTTTAGATCTAGACACGGGTTGCTTCTCACATGGACAATTATACGTTGCGTGTTCTAGAGTCGGCAAGCCAGACAATCTCTATATCTGCACAGACAATGGAACAACAAAAAAAATATTGTATACCCACAAGCATTGTGAAATTAAACATATTTACAAACGTGCGCTTTCTCTTTTCTTTCTTTTCTATTTAACCAGACTGAGCTACAGCAACGTGTGGCCGGGTACAGCTAGTTATAAATATAGCAAGAAAACTCAGCAAAGTCTTCCTACAGTCGCTTTCAATCTCTGCACGCAGCTCTCCTTTTACTACATACAAGCTCAGCCATTCACATAAAAGGACGGGTTAAGCCGAGAGTCCTCCTTTTAAAATAAATAAATAAATAAATAAATAAAAATTCTATCTCCTTTCCCCATGCTGCGAAGACAGGGATATTTTACATCCTAAACCTCTGGCATTGAGAAATTCTATTAAAGCCTTATCGTCAGGCACCAGGCACCACGCTTTTTAAATGCCCCGCATTGTTCTGTATTCCAGATAGCATCAAAAGGCGGGAGGAAGCAGGATCAACTTTCTCCGAGGAACAATGGGTTAGAGAGGGTCCCCCTCGGCTGCTGCTATTTAATTCAGATCCGTCATGCTCCAACTTGGGAAAACGAAGAGCAAAATTCTGCGAGTGAGCGCACGCAGGCCCGGGCCCGCGCCTGCACGCACACATGCAGAGTGGCCCCCGCAGCTCGCGAGGATGGGGAGGCACACGTGTTTATGCTAATTTAAACGCGTTCGAGTACAAACACCCAGGGACTTTGAAAATGCACTCATGTTTCTTTGAGCAGAAATCTAATGCGCGGCGTCGCTTTTATTATGCTTTCCCACAGCCCAGCTTCTCGGACAATGGCAGGGCTCTTGTTGAGGAAGTGTACACATTATATTAAGAGGTGCAGAACTGGCCCTGTCTGGACGATACAACTAATTTTAAGGTTTGTTGCTTTTCTGCAGTGATAAAGTTTTTTTTTTATTTTAAAAAACTATTATCCCAAGATCATTTCTAGATAGGAATACCGAGAGGATGATGCAATTGTCAGATAGCTAATGGTGCAAGAACACAACAAAGCACATACAGCTGCTGTGAGGTTTTTTTTTTTTTTTTGAGGAGGTATTGTTGCACCTGTGCTTTAGATATTGGCAAGGATCTGGTTTAAAGAACAAATCTTTGGAGAGTTTTCAAAGTTTTATTTTTTTAAAAAATAAATCAATATTGTCACAGTTGATGTTAAATACTGGATGTATGGACCATGTTCAGACAGCACATTTTAAGCCAGGGGTCTTTAAACTTGGCCCTTTTATGACTTGTGGACTTCAACTCCCAGAATTCCTCAGCCAGGCATGCGTGCCTGGCTGAGGAATTCTGGGAGTTGAAGTCCACAAGTCATAAAAGGGCCAAGTTTGAAGACCCCCGTTTTAAGCTGTTTGGGGTGTCTTGTGATCTATTCAAATGCAAGTGACTCAAAGGTTGGGTTTATCTCATGTGCTAAACCATGAAAAATGCAACCAGGTCATGAATAATCAAATTATTATATCTTTACTTGACTTGATTAAACAGGTGAATACAGGTAGTCCTTGACCTATGACCATAATTGAGCCCACAAGAGAGGCAGTTTGGTCTAGTGGTTAAGGCACCAGGCTAGAAAATGGGAGACTGTGAGTTCTAGTCCCACCTTAGCCATGAAAGCCAGCTGGGTGACTTTGGGCCAATCACCCAATGTTGGTGAGTTCTAGTCCTGCCTTAGGAGTGAAAACCGGTTGAGTGACTTTGGACCAATCACCAGGAGACGGTGAGTTCTAGTCCTGCCTTAAGTATAAAAGCCGGCTGGGTGATTTTGGGCCAATCCTTCTATCTTCAGAGACTGTCGGAAAAAGGGTTCATTTCTCTTTCTGGACATGATTTTATTTTTGGACATTTTTATTTATTTATTATTTTATTTATTTATTTATTTATTTATCAAATTTATACCCCGCCCTTCTCCTAACGGACTCAGGGCGGCTTACAGCCAGTTAAAACAGATAACTAATACAATAATACTAATTTTAAAATATGATTAAAATGAAATATTCATTATTGGCCATTTCTTTTTAAAATTATTTTAAAAACCAAATTAAAATACCCCTTAGGCCAGNGTATTCCAGATAGCATCAAAAGGCGGGAGGAAGCAGGATCAACTTTCTCCGAGGAACAATGGGTTAGAGAGGGTCCCCCTCGGCTGCTGCTATTTAATTCAGATCCGTCATGCTCCAACTTGGGAAAACGAAGAGCAAAATTCTGCGAGTGAGCGCACGCAGGCCCGGGCCCGCGCCTGCACGCACACATGCAGAGTGGTCCCCGCAGCTCGGTAGGATGGGGAGGCACACGTGTTTATGCTAATTTAAACGCGTTCGAGTACAAACACCCAGGGACTTTGAAAATGCACTCATGTTTCTTTGAGCAGAAATCTAATGCGCGGCGTCGCTTTTATTATGCTTTCCCACAGCCCAGCTTCTCGGACAATGGCAGGGCTCTTCTTGAGGAAGTGTACACATTATATTAAGAGGTGCAGAACTGGCCCTGTCTGGACGATACAACTAATTTTAAGGTTTGTTGCTTTTCTGCAGTGATAAAGGTGTTTGTTTGTTTGTTTTTTTAAAAAAACTATTATCCCAAGATCATTTCTAGATAGGAATACCGAGAGGATGATGCAATTGTCAGAAAGCTAATGGTGCAAGAACACAACAAAACACATACAGCTGCTGTGGGTTTTTTTTTTTTTTTTTTTTTTGAGGAGGTATTGTTGCACCTGTGCTTTAGATATTGGCAAGGATCTGGTTTAAAGAACAAATCTTTGGAGAGTTTTCAAAGTTTTATTTTTTTAAAAAATAAATCAATATTGTCACAGTTGAAGTTAAATACTGGATGTATGGGCCATGTTCAGACAGCACATTTTAAGCCAGGGGTCTTCAAACTTGGCCCTTTTATGACTTGTGGACTTCAACTCCCAGAATTCCTCAGCCAGGCACGCGTGCCTGGCTGAGGAATTCTGGGATTTGAAGTCCACAAGTCATAAAAGGGCCAAGTTTGAAGACCCCTGTTTTAAACTGTCTTGTGATCTATTAAAATGCAAGTGACTCAAAGGTTGGGTTTATCTCATGTGCTAAACCACAAAAAATGCAACCAGGTCATGAATAATCAAATTATTATATCTTTACCTGACTTGATTAAACAGGTGAATACAGGTAGTCCTTGACTTATGACCATAATTGAGCCCACAAGAGAGGCAGTTTGGTCTAGTGGTTAAGGCACCACGCTAGAAAATGGGAGACTGTGAGTTCTAGTCCCCACTTAGCCATGAAAGCCAGCTGGGTGACTTTGGGCCAATCACCAGGAAACGGTGAGTTCTAGTCCTGCCTTAAGTATAAAAGCCGGCTGGGTGATTTTGGGCCAATCCTTCTGTCTTCAGAGACTGTCGGAAAAAGGGTTCATTTCTCTTTCTGGACATTTTATTTTTGGACATTTTTATGTTCATTAACTAGCGTTATGAGATCCTAGTTGTAGTACAAAGAGGCAATGTGTGGTCTAGTGGTTAAAGCTGGGTGACTTTGGGCCAATCACCAGGAGACAGTGAGTTCTAGCCACGCCTTAGGCATGAAATCTGGAAGGGTGACTTTGGACCAATCACCAGGAGACAGTGAGTTCTAGGACCGCCTTAGCCAGTGGTGGCGAACCTATGGCACGCGTGCCAGAGGTGGCACTCGGAGCCCTCTCTGTGGGCATGCGCGCCGTTGCCTCAGCCCTGCCTCCTCCAATGGCCCCCTCTTCACCAGCAGCCCCCCCCGGAGAGTTACCCATGGGCACGGCCCACATGGAGCAGTGCCGCCAAGCACATGGCAGCAGGGACAAGACTCCACCCTCACGCCCTGTCATGCATAGATGCTGCGGGGCGCGGGCGGAGGGGATGGCTGGCATGATGCTGCTGGACCACCTGGGCAATCTGCTACGGCAGGCTATGGAGGCGGTGGGTGGTTCTGTGGGTGGGTGGGGTGGAGGCGTAGTGGGGGCCGGGTGGGGGGATGGAGCGGAGGCAGGGGTGGAGTGGGCGGGTTGGGGGCGGTTTTTGGGCACTCGGTCTCTAAAAGGTTTGCCATCACTGGCCTTAGCCATGAAAGCCGGCAGGGTGACTTTGGGCCAATCACAAGGAGACAGTGAGTTCTAGTCCCGCCTTAGGCATGAAAGCCGACTGGGTGACTTTGGGCCAATCACCAGGAGACAGTGAGTTCTAGTCCCGCCTTAGGCATGAAAGCCGACTGGGTGACTTTGGACCAATCACCAGGAGACAATGAGTTCTAGTACCGCCTTAGGCATGAAAGCCAGCAGGGTGACTTTGGGCCAATCACCAGGAGACAGTGAGTTCTAGTCCCGTCTTAGGCACGAAAGCCGACTGGGTCACTTTGGGCCAATCCTTCTCTCTTATCTTGAGGAAGAGGAAGGCAAGGACAAATGGCTTCTGAAAAATGCTGCAAGGACTAGTCCAGACAGAAGTCAATGCTAACTTGAAGGCAGCAGTGTATTAATAAGGCACTTGAGAATGTAATTTCACACATGTCTAATCAGAAGTAAGTTCTGAGCGTAATGGCCTTTCTTTGAAATAAATGAGCATGAGATTGCCTGAAAAACATCAGGTTGAAAAAAAGTCTTGTTCATAAGAAGACAACAATTTTTCAGTAATGAAATACTGAGCGAGACGGTTGTTAAGCAGGATATAACCTATTTTATGACCGTTCTTGCCACAGTTCTCCGGTGAATCCCTGCGGTTGTTAAGCGAGTAACCCGGTTGTTAAGTGAATCTTGCTTCTCCATGGATTTTGCTTGTCAGAAGGTTGCAAATGGGGATCTCGTCATGAATACATGCCACTTGTTAATGCCTGAATGTTGATCATGTGACCGTGGAGATGTTGCAAATGTGACAAATGGCCTCAAGACACTTTTTTTTACCATTGTAACTTCAAACAGTCACTAAACAAATGGTTGTAAGTCGAGGACTATCTGTGCTGTTCACTACCCTCCTTTTTCCCCCTTGATACAAACTGAATTCTATTTTCTCGCTGACCATTGCTCTATTTTCCATCCTAATTTCATCTATGGCTCATCACCGATCAGGCAATATACAATGAATGGAAGAGTATCAGAACGCAACTTAGCCAATTGCATTCAGAAAACAGGAGGAGGAAGGAGTATTAGGTATGTTGGCCACCTTAAGTTATATATAAAAATAATAAAGGCAGGATGTAAACAAACAAACAAATTCCAGTGCATTTTACCAGGGGTAGGCAACCTCGGCTCTTTTATGACTCATGGACTTCAACTCCCAGAATTCCTGAGTCAGCTATTCTGGCTCAGGAATTCTGGGAGTTGAAGTCCACGAGTCATAAAAGAGCTGAGGTTGCCTACCCCTGGCTTATACTGACAGTTCACACATTCACTTGCCATTGACATTAGTGTAGTATGATTGAAAAAAAAAAATAATGCTTGAAAATCTATCTGAAATCTGACCAGTGTGGTTTATGCCCAAAACTATGATTCTAATTAAGTGGTGCTTTAGAGTAGCATGTGAAGAACCTTCACGAGAAGCTGGCCCTTAATAAAAATGACACAGACATGCACAAAAGGAAGTAATAGTTTATACCAGGGGCCCCCAACCCCAAGGTCCTGGCCCATTACTGGCCCACGGCTTGTTTGAAACCGGGCCGTGGGAAAAACGGGCAAGCATGAATGGAGTTTCACATGTGAGCACAAGCATCTCCACTCCAGCGCCCTTCGCTCACATGAGCGGAGCTTCACATGTAAGCACAAGCATCACACGTAAGCACAAGTGCCTGCCGCTCATGTGAATGGAGCGTCGTGCGAGAATGCAAGGCCCTCCTCTCATATGGGAATCTCCAGTCACGCAAGTGGAGGGCGCACACACAAATGTAGCTATGACCGCACGTGTGCACCTGCCACTCTCTCACACACACCCGCGGCGGGGCGCCAAGCTAGAAAAGTTGGGGACTGTTGGTTTATACCTTCCCATGTTCAAGGAGATTTTGTATATCTGAGGAATATTAGCAAAGAGGACAGATTTATCCGAACAGGACAGGATACAGACTTCAACGGATTGTTAGGACTGCAGAAAAAACAATTGCAACCAGCCTGCCTTCCATTGATGACCTATATATTCCATGGGTCAGAAAGAGGGCTGAGAAAATATCTACAGACCCCCCTCATATCCTGGACATAAACTACTTCAACTTCACCGTTCAGAATGCCACTGTAGGGCACTGCATGCCAAAGCCTGCCAACTAGATACAAAGACAGTTTTTTTCCTTCATGACATCACTCTGCTGAACACCTAATTCCCATAGTACTGGCTTATGTCTGAGGATATTTACCCATGTTGTATGACTGTATTACTATTAGTCTTCTCATTTTTTCTACTACCTTCTCCTACTGGTATGTTATGATTATATTACTTTTTGTTGAACATTGAGAGCTTCTGCACCACAGACAAATTCCTTGTGTGTCTAATCACAATTGGCCAATAAAGAATTCTATTCTATTCTATTCTATTCTATTCTATTCTATTCTATTCTATTCTACTCTACTCTACTCTATTCTACTCTACTCTACTCTACTCTACTCTACTCTACTCTACTCTACTCTACTCTACTCTACTCTATTCTACTCTACTCTACTCTACTCTATTCTACTCCACTCCACTCTACTCCACTCCACTCCACTCTATTTTTATTCTATTCTATTCTATTCTATTCTATTCTATTCTATTCTACTCTACTCTACTCTACTCTACTCTACTCTACTCTACTCTACTCTACTCTACTCTATTCTACTCCACTCCACTCCACTCCACTCCACTCTATTTTTATTCTATTCTATTCTATTCTATTCTATTCTATTCTATTCTATTCTATTCTATTCTACTCTACTCTACTCTACTCTACTCTACTCTACTCTACTCTACTCTACTCTACTCTACTCTACTCTACTCTACTCTACTCTATATACTCTACTCTACTCTACTCTATATTTATTCTATTCTATTCTATTCTATTCTATTCTATTCTATTCTATATACTCTACTCTACTCTACTCTATTTAAACTTCTGAAGCTAGAAATGCTAAAGACCAGAATAAAAATTTCTACTTGATGACAATTAACATATTGACTTTGTAGCAATCACTGAAAAAAATGTAGTATATACAATGTAGTACATGCAATGTTATGAAATGTGTCCAATCCCATGACAATTTGGCTTTCCATGACATCATGACTGCAACCAAGAAAGTCTCCAAGAATACAGTAATTAAAGCTCAGAAATGTGGCAACCAAATTTCTCTTACATTAGCCTACCCATGGTCTGGACATGCCAACTGAGCTGTGATCCCAAGGAAGTTACTTAATCTCAATTGTGAATCTCTAGCCCAGGGGTCTTCAAACTTGGCCCTTTTGTGACTTGTGGACTTCAACTCCCAGAATTCCTCAGCCAGCGTATTTGGCTGAGGAATTCTGGGAGTTGAAGTCCACAAGTGATAAAAGGGCCAAGTTTGAAGACCCCTGGTTTAGACAGTAAATGTTCTTTGCTTAAGAACAATCAATTCAGCACTATGAGGTGGACAGTTCCTTGGACCCTCTCTAAACATAAGCGCAGAGAACAGCCAGCTGATTTCAAACTAGTGAAAGGAGATATTAGAACTGAATTTTCTTTTAAAAAAGTTAATATATGTCTTCCAGGAATTTTAAAAAGCTACTGTACATAACAAATTTTAGAAAATGTTCACTATGAAAAAAAAATGCTAACTCTTTCCTTCCTTCCTTCCTTCCTTCCTTCCTTCCTTCCTTCCTTCCTTCCTTCCTTCCTTTCCTTCCTTCCTTCCTTCCTTCCTTCCTGCCTGCCTGCCTGCCTGCCTGCCTGCCTGCCTTCTTTCCTTCCTTCCTTCCTTCCTTCCTTCCTTCCTCCTTCCTTTCTTCCTTCTTTCCTTCCTTTCCTTCCTTCTTTCCTTCCTTCCTTCCCTCCCTCCCTCCCTCCCTTCCTTTTTATATTCTGAAGTTTCTTATATTTCAGTTTTAATTGTGAGATAGGTTCTGATGAGCTGGATTTAAATTTAGTGATATACACACAGAAAGACGCCCAGCAGACATCCATATGTGCATAGAGATATACAATTGTAAACATATCCTTAAATTCAAGGAAAGTGGATATACCCAAAGTGGGGGAAAAAAAAAACCAGGAGGTGAACCTTTGGAAGAAATTATTCCTTGCACTTTATCCCCCCCTCATCTGTACAGAAAGAATAATTTAGGACTAGAAGACTCTTTAAGGGGGGGGGAAATGAAATAAATGTTTTCAACTTCTCGAAGATCACTGTAATTAAATGAACAAAGGCTTTCTGCCAAGCCAGACATACCACTGGGAAGCTGTTTTGATACTTCTTAAAAAAAACTCCTTTGTCATTTATAGCCCTCAAACTTAATGCATTTGAAATGGGGTACAACTTCGCTGCTTGCCAGCTGGAAGAATAGACAAGGGTGTGGGGGGGAAGGGAATAGAAAGGGACAAGATGGAGAGACGAAAGATTTTCCTTATTTCTTTGTAAGGGGGGGAAGGGAAGGGAGGGAAAGGACCCCCCACCCCTCACTGTGCAGATGGAGAGATCTGCCTTAATGCCTCAGACGGCAATTAAGAATGGGATGTGTGGGGGGGGAAAAATAGCCCTGCATTAATATTGTATATCGAACAGCTGAAGGTCTAGAGTACACTTTGCGCAACACAGCCTCCCAGCAGATGGAACAACAAGAGGCAAAAGGGAAGAGAGGGAGGGGAAAAGCCCATTTAATAACCCCCTTCTCTCCGAGGTTTGTACAATCATCCCTGAGGAATAAAAAGTTCTTTGTCTACAAGAAATTTACAGTTGGAAGTCGATCTTTTGTTTAAAGTCTGATCGGTCCCGATTCCCCCCACCCCTCTCCCAGCTTCAAACCTGGCAACTTGTGAGTCCGAATTATTTTTCTATCACTACTTAGTTCCTATGATGTCATAGGCCAGCTCCTCTCCTCCAATCGACATTTGTCTTTATGAGGCCTGTTCAACACGATGTCTGTGAATGGAGGGATGAAAAATTCATGCTGCGGTGCTACAAGGGGGGAAGGAAGGAAGGAAGGAGAGATAGGGAAAAGAAAGAAAAAGGAGGGAGAAAGGGAAGGAAGAAAAAAAGGAAGGAAGAAAAGACGATCTTGAAAAAGAAAGGAGGAAAGAAGGAAGGAGAGATAGGGAAAAGAAAGAAAGGGAGGGAGAGAGAGGGAAGAAAGAAAAAAGGAAGAAAGAAAAAACGATCTTGAAAAAGAAAGGAGGAAAGAAGGAAGGGAGGAGAGATAGGAAAAAGAAAGAAAGGGAGGGAGGGAGAGGGAAGAAAGAAAAAAGGAAGGAAAGAAAGAAAGAAAGAAAATCTTGATAAGGAATGAAGGAAAGAAGGAAGGAAGGAGAGATAGGGAAAAGAAAGAAAGGGGGAGAGAGAGGGAAGAAAGAAAAAAGGAAGGAAAGAAGATCTTGATAAGGAAGGAAGGAAAGAAGGAAAGAAGGAAGGAGAGATAGGGAAAAGAAGGAAAGGGAGGGAGGGAAGGAGGAAGGGAGAGATAGGGAAAAGAAAGAAAGGGGAAGAGAGAGAGATGGAAGAAAGAAAAAGGAAGGAAATACGATCTTGATAAGGAAAAAAGAAAGGAAGGAAAGATAAGGAAAAGATGGAAAGGGAGAAAGTGAAGAAGGAAGGATGGAAGGAAGGAAGAAGAGATAGGGAAAAGAAAGAAAGGGAGAGAGGGAAGAAAGAAAAAGGAAGAAAGGAAAGAAGATCTTGATAAGGAATGAAGGAAGGAAGGAGAGATAGAGAAAAGAAGGAAAGGGAGGAAGGGAAGGAGGAAGGAAGGAGAGGGAAAAGAGAAACAGAGAGAGAGGGAAGAAAGAAAAAGGAAGGAAATAAGATCTTGATAAGGAAGGAAGGAAGGAAAGATAAGGAAAAGAAGGAAAGGGAGAAAGGGAAGAAGGAAGGAAGGAAGGAAGGAAGGAAGGAAGGAAGGAAGGAAGGAAGGAAGGAAGGAAG
>NW_015388829.1:0-2500 GCF_001527695.2 Protobothrops mucrosquamatus
TGTCTAAGAAATTTCCCCAGAGTTCTTGGTCTACCTCACTTTATGCGTCAATGTGAATCCAAGGTGGATTTCAACAGGTAGCCTCATAAGGACAAAAACTAACCCAGCTCATAGCAGTATAGCTCAGCTTCAGTGTGGGCTACTTAAATACAGTGGCTTTTACAAGCTGAAAAACAGAAGAGGGCCATGGCATAGACATCCCATATAAACTGTTGTGATTATTCAAAAATGATAAAATGTGTATTGTATCACAAGCAAGGGTGTAAGTCATGTGTTTGCAATGCAATGTTGTATTCTTTGCCCTCACAGTAAATGTCCATGGGTCATGGCAACACAGTTTCCACATGGAAATGCTTTGCCCTATATAACTTGGAAAGATAGCTTTGAAGACAACAAAACCAGCCTTACCTCCATATATAGACATATTATCTTCATTCAATATGAGGTTATTCCTGCTATAGCCGCACAACTCTAGGATTGTATACATCCACCAACACAGAAAACAGTGTCGATACAAAGCACTCTATCACTCCAGTGCATCCTCTGAAATTTTCTTGAAGATTTGAAAGCCCTTCAGGGCAAACATGTGAGAGCAAAGAGATAACATAGTGCAAAACAGAAGCTTATTTCTGTGTTGTTGAAGGCATCCAGGGCTTCTTTTGTGAATAAAGCCATCCTCCCTTCTTCCCTCTGTGTGCATGTATATGCGAGAAAGAGAATGAGTGAATGAATGAACAAATGACAGCTTTCAATATATATATAATAAGAACCTTCTGTACCAGAATCTGATGCCCCCAGAAACACAGGGTGCTTGCTCAGTATAAGTGACTCTTGCTTTAAGATTTTAAAACAAGCTACATTATTCAACTTTCTGCTGTTGATCTAATACTTTCCAGATGTGCAGAAGCAGTTTATTTTCTAAAAACAGGTAGCTTTAGAAGCCTTAGTAATCCTCATGGTAAAATCTCCCTATATCCATATGTAGGTGTTCTCTTGCACATAAGAGTCGGGATGTGTGTGTCCCATGTTTTTTCTCTTTACCTGTCCTCAAGATCCTGTCATGTGATAAATGCTTTTGGATTAATTTGTTAAAACACTCTCATAATTAGGAACTCTGAGAAAGTTCCTTGATTTCAGATGTTCTATAAGGGTGCTAATTTGAACACACTTCCAGGGCTTTTTGTAGGGCTCTGCCCTGAAAGCACATGTGGAAACAATGGGAATGAGTGAGGCTTGATGTATGACCACAATCCCTTCCAGCTTTAGTTCTGCCTGCAGATAAATGCCTGCAGAGGGCTTTTCTAAATTCTGGGTTTAAAAAAAGCCATCTGTAAGTCATCATTTCTTATTTCTCACTACAGTGCTGAGTCAAGTGCAAAAGACAACATGGTTCATCTATTTCTGCTGCCTGGGCAAAATCTAGATTTCAGCAGCTTGGCTCACTCCAGCATAAAAAGGTGTATTTGCAGAAATGTCCAAATGGGATAGTTGTCTAGGGCTGTTGCAGCAAGCAAAAGCATCCCTTTGATGGAGCCTTACAAAGCATCTTTTAGAAGACAGTCAGCTGCAGTAGGCGCAACTGATTAAATCCACGAGGAAAATGTCTGTAAAAGTCCTGGCTTAATAATGTAATTTCTGGGTATCAAGAAGCTTCACTCTGCTGTTTCACTTTCTACACACCAACACAGAGGAACAGAAAGATACATACTGTGGTTAGGGTAGAAGGGAAAAATATATATAAAATCTGTGGTCTTTGACTTACAACCATAATGGAGCCTGTCCATCATGGTCATAAGTCATGATGGTCATAAAACAGGTCACTGATCCTATTTTATAACCTTTTATGTGGTGGTCCATCATCATCAAGTGACTGCTAAGGTTGTTAAGCGACCAAGGGTTTGCTGTGGGTATAGTTTTGTCAAAAATCCAAAATAACGTGATTGTGTGATGCTGCAAAGGACTGCAACCATGTTGCTAAGCACCTAAAGTTCGGTCACGTGGCTGTGAGAGGCTACCATCAGAACTTTGAATCTGGGTTGTAAGTTACCCCCAGGTAGATCCATCATAACTTTGAATAGTCACTAAGCAACCTGTTGTAAATCGAGAACTACCTGCACTACGTTTATATCTGTTCAAAGCTGAAATGTGTACATTCTCCTTAAGTACAGAGACCATTTGCAATGACATATCTCAGTTGTTGAAAAGAAAACTTCTTAATTTGATGAAGTGGAACCTAATAAATACTTATGCTAAAATAAATTCATTCCCCTTTAAGAACTCCAGATTCTCTCCTTTCGTTCTTTCAAACAACACTCCTTTGCATCTACTCTCCCTCAAGCTAAGGAAGAGAAATATGACCACAAAGGCACAGATAGAGAAGCACTGGGGAAGCATGTGCCAAGACACCAGCTTTGTGTGTGTTTGTTACGTTGCTGGCTCACTCAGTTGTATGAAAAATCAGATGCACCAGTCTGGCAGGACTGATAATTTGCAATGCAGC
>NW_015388829.1:5408-7641 GCF_001527695.2 Protobothrops mucrosquamatus
AATAAAATAAAATAAAATAATAATAAAATAAAATAAAATAAAATAATAAAATAAAATAAAATAAATAAAAATAAATAAAATAAAATAAATAAAATAATTAAATTAAATTAAATAATTAAATTAAATTAAATTAAATTAAATTAAATTAAATTAAATTAAATTAAATTAAATTAAATTAAATTAATTAAATAGAAATGTGGTTTTAGTGGTATGAGTTTTTTTCAATGTTTCAATATTTGATGAATATACTATGGGTCTGCTGAGATTGCTTTTCAAAATGTCATGAAAGCAGCTATTCAAGCAGCTAAGATGATTGAAGTCATGAAACATAATGAGGTACAATAACTGTTGTTACCTTAATGCTTATTACATGGCTGCACAGGCAAGTATGCAGAATTTTTCAGGATTTAGAGAAGAGGAGGAAAAAGGAGAACTGCTGGTATTTCAGGAACTTTAAAAGCAAATTAGTACAAGTTTAGCCATGCTGATCCACAATGAAAAAACTAATTCCGTAGTTGGATAATATCTTTATCAGAACAACAATTTTGAACATTGTTCTGTGATGTTAACCCTTCACTAGTCAGACTAAATCAACTTAAGTCTCAGATGTTTCAGCCTAAGAATTATTTATCATAGAATTTTCACTGTTAGAAATAGTATCTTCACCTTAGACTATGGATAAAAAAGGAAGATTCAACTTGACCATCAGGTATTGCAGATACTTCTCTCATTCACTGCTCTTGTTAATTTTTGAATATATGAATGCAGCAGATAATTAATTGCATTTTATCTAAGCATTAACTTGTGTTCCTCTTGCTGTTATAGTACAGTATGTCTTGGTTTCAGTCCAGGAGTCAGATGAAGGTGAAACTGCAGAGGCAGATGTTCACTGAAAATCAATTCAGTTGACATCCCACATCCACCAAAGCTTCATTTATACTGTACAGCATTCCTCCCATTTTGTTTTCCTCATTGTCTTTCCATACCTACTCCATTGGTAGAAAACAGCTTATTACACCGCTCTGGAGATTTTCATGAACCCAGTTATTTTTTTCTCTTCCATTCATTCATGTACAAGACTACATGAATGACAAGTCCCTGAAGTTTTCATGGCAAGTTTTTTTTTCAGAACTGGTTTGCCATTGTCTCCTTCCTAAGGCTGAGAAAGAAGGTCTGGCTCAAGGTCACCCAGCTGACTTTGTGCCTAAGGCAGGACTAGAACTCACAGTCACCTAGTTTCTACTCTGACCCAATAGACCAAACTGGTTCTCCATTAAAATGTACTTACCTAAAAAGCTTTTTGTTGAGGCTTCACTTCCAAAGGTGGTAAGCAATTCCCAGGAAATCATTAATCTGAGCATTAATGCCTTTTCCATACATTTTATCAGTAAAAATACATGCATACCATAGTGGACCAGGAGAGGTATTCCTATAAGACCCTATGTATTGGATACCCAGGTTACATCTTGATTCTAACTCAGGAACCTGACAAATGTTATGTATTTTCATTTTCATCGCTTGCAGCCAATTTAATTCCTTATGTGGTATCTAAAATGTTAACTACTTTGTTATCTTGCAACTGTTACTTTCTGCTTATGAAACATCTACTTAATAAATCACGGGTGTCAAACTCGCCGCATCATGTGACGTGTCACGACTTTTTTTGCATTGCCGGAGCTGGGGTGGGCACAGCCTCCGTGGGCCGGCAGTTTGACACCCCTGTAATAAACTATCAGGAGCCAGATGCCAAGACAATCTAAAGAGCTTGTTGCCCAGTTTCCACACAGTGGTAAATTTATGCCATCAATTTTGTCAGAAATCTTAATATGTAACATGCTAACAAGTGAGCTTCATAAAAATCCGTTATGTATATGACTCCCATAGACAAAACTGAATCCAATATATTCTCTTTATAAACATATATGGGCATTACGTAAACATGTAGTTTCAAATACTATTCCTTTTTTTTTTTTTCAGGTCCTTGATCTCTTAACTCAGTTCTACAGTTATTAATGAGGCAGTACAAACAAATGAAAAGTCCTTCACTCAGAAGACAGAAATTAAATGTGCAGAAACAAGAGAAGGTTGTCGGTGTACTCAACAAATAAGGAAATAAACATATTAAAAAGCAACTTGAATGTTTAAGCAATGATCACATGCAATGAGGCAGCTGATAAGACAAAACACAATTTTAGCTGCATCATCTTTTCTAAATTACACTACATTCTGCCTT
>NW_015388829.1:8445-28609 GCF_001527695.2 Protobothrops mucrosquamatus
CCCCCCCCCCCCCCGTTTGAATACTGTGTCCAGCTTCTGGGCATCATGTTTTCAGACTGATTCAGTGCAATTGGAAGAGATGCCAGAAACAGCAGTGGGTATGTTCAGGGATCTAAAAACTAAAACCTATGAAGAAAAATGGAAGGATCTGGGAATTGAATCTTCAGAAAAGACAAGGGAATGGATATAATAAGCACTTTTCTACATCTGAAAGAGTGTCACAGACAGTAGGTCAAGACCTGTTCTCTTATCATTTCAAATGTACAATACAGAATGGTGCGTTTAAAGTTAGAGGAAGGTAGACTCTGATTGCAAATGTTTGACCTCAAGAGAAATGATAAATTTCCTTTCACTGGTTGTATTCAAACTGGACAGCTATCTGTCTGTGTAATAATACAGACTAAACTCCAGACAATAGATTCAATAGCTTTAATGTCCCCTTCCAAAGCAATGATTTTATGAATTTCCCCCATTCATCAATTGAGTTGAAGTCTTATCTAGCCAACTGGAGACAACACAAAACAATAACACCTTAAAAGTTTGCTGCACCCATTGCTGATTCATATTGTTTCTTTCTTGCTCTATTTCAAGTAACAGCGGGGTATATAAACGTTTTGAATAAATAAATGAATGAATAAATGTAATCAGTTAATGTGGGAAACATTGAGGGGACAATGTTGCCTGAAATCTGACCTAATTCTCTCTGGGATTCTCTGTAATGGAATTTTAAAAGGAGAGAAGACACCCAGGCAGAAATAGAGGCAGCCTGACCCACAAATGTGCAATGATTGAAGTACAATAAATCAATAGTTGAAACTGATTTGATGCTGGTCTCCTTTGAAAATGGTGACGGGAGGAGAAATAACAAAGAAACTAGCAAAGAAGTAAGAAACTCCTAATGTGACATTTCTTATTATTTTCCAGATACTGCACTGAATTAAAATGGGGCTGCTACAGCTAAAGATGCTATAATGACTTTCTGAGATGCCATTTCAAAGCACTGTTAATGTAAAATTATGCTAATATGTCCCCTCTTCGTCTTCAGATAAAATAGGAAGGAAGAAACTACTTTTTTTTCCTGCTTTGCTGGGGAGAAGATGGTTTCAAAAATATAATGAAAGAAACTCAGGAAACATGGTGTAACAAAGAAGACACACAGCTGAGGAATGGCTACACAAGAGGCTAGCTGATGAGAAAGGTGGCTTGCCCACACTTCCAGAATTGGCTTGGAGTTAAGCGGAAGGAAGGAAGGAAGGAAGGAAGGAAGGAAGGAAGGAAGGAAGGAAGGAAGGAAGGAAGGGACACTCCTGTTTACACTCAGAATACAGCCCCTGACTTTGTATCCAAGATCACAGGTACAAAATCATTACAGATTTTAGACATCTTGAATCTATGACAGGAGAATCCAGCTTAAAAGAGAAAAACAATATATTTTTAAGCCAGTGCCCTTGAGGATGACTTAAAACTGTTCACTCATGGCTAGGAACAAATTAAGTAAAATCATGCAACAAAATGAGGGAGACAGTGTCTGATTTTGCACGGAGACATTGCTGCATAATAAGTTTGTGCCAGCGCAAAGTCGGCTCTGGAGTTGCCTAATCAGTTGGTGTTGGCTAGTTTGAAGAGTTTAATTAACTTTTTTCTGGCTATGTGCCAGTCGTCTGAAACTGGAAAAGCATAAGATTTTTCTGCAAAGGCTGGTGGTACTTGAGGATGATTTGCTGATTGAAAGAATGTCTTGACTTGCCCTGTCAACCAACTGCTGGACTACAGAATCTTAATTCTTTTCTCCCTCCCACCCCAAAGAAGATTTGCTTTCCATTTCTTGAGTCTTCTTCTTATCCCTCTCTGGCCACCTGCAATCATATTGAAAACTACTGAAAGAAACACTGGGATTCAGAACCACTAGGGCAGGGCTTTTCAACCTTTTCACCCATTGTACCACTTTTAGGATATGGCAACATCCGAGTACCACCAGTCGCCTAGCAAGGTGTCAAACACTTGATGATCAAAAAAAAAAAAAAGGAAAAAAGTGATAAAGTACAAGTAGTCCTCGACTTATAACAGTTCGCTTAGTGACTGTTCGAAGTTACAATGGCACTGAAAAAAGTGCCCCCAAAGCCACAGCCGAGCAAGACACCTGCCTGCCCACCCAGTGGCGCTCTTCCTCCTGTCTGAGATTTTCATTGTTGTGAGCATTTCTGTTGAGGATTGGCAGCAGGGGTGGGGTGGGGGGTGTTTGGTTTTTATTCCCCCATCTGCTGGGTGGTTGCAGCAGGTTTTGGCCACTTCACATGACCCTGGGACACTGTGACCGTCATAAATATGAATCAGTTGCCAAGCATCTGAATGTAAATCACAAGAACCTGGAGATGCTGCAACATTCCAGCTGATCGGCGCTTCTTCTGGGATCAGCTGGAGCCTGGCACTGATCCTGGTGCTTCCACTGAGCCCTGACAGCCTCAAAGAAGCGCCGATCAGCTGGAAAGCAGCACTGATCCTGGCACTTCCACTGAGCCCTGACAGCCCTGCAGCTCCCGTCATCTCTCGCTCAGGCTTGTGTGGTGCTGCCATCGGTTCAGCTCATTGCCCTCCCCCGTTACCACTTTTCTAGGATGGTCGCGTACCACCTGCCAGGTGCCAATGTACCACAAGTGGTACCCGTACCACTGGTTGAAAAGCCCTGCACTAGGGAGCCATGGTGGTACAGTGGTTAGAATGCAGTATTTCAGGCTGACTTTGCCCACTGCCAGAAGTTTGATTCTGACCGGCTCAAGGTTGACTCAGCCCTGTATCCTTCCGAGGTCTGTAAAATGAAGATCCAGACTTTGGAGGGCAATATGCTGACTCTGTAAACCACTTAGGGCTGTAAAGCACTATGAAGCGGTATATAAGTCTAACTGCTAGTATGTTGTGTATGCCTTCAGAGGCTTTTTTAAAATTCAACAAAACAATATCAAGGTGTTCCTGAGGCATGTCAGCCTTCCAAGGTACATCAAACTTGAAAGCCAAAGACACTCAAACCAATACTACTTTTACTGTAAGGATATAACAGAATCTTGCAGTTACAGTTCTGCTCCAGACTCAAATTTCTTTTACCTGATCACTATCTTAGTTGCAGACTTTCATTTTGTTGCTCAAAAGTGATTCCTTTTATCCATTACATTGCATCTCAACACGTACAGGGCTATATCAAGAATAAAGACAAGGAAGTGGGGTACGTCTTAGAATCTCTTTGCCCTGCATCTTTAACAAAACAGGTTCTACCTGCAGAGCTCCAATTGCTGTAGTAGAGAAGCAGCAGGAAAGATAAGAGAGAAATCACAGCCATACTTGGAAATGCGACAAAGAAATTTGTGCAAAGCCAGGAGGTTTTGGAGGTAAGGTCTATTTCTACAATAGGAAAAAGACAGCTATGTAACCAGTGGTGGGATTCAAATATGTGAACAACCAGTTCTCTGTGTTTGAAGTAAGTCTTCATCCTGGTTCATCCAAGCCAGGAATAAATAAGCAAACATGGCAACTGCTTTGGGAAGAAGGTTACAGTTTATTGCAGAAGACAGATGGTCTTGCAAGAAGCAGCAGAGGAAAGGAAAGAGAGAGAGCACATGGGCAGAAGGTCTTTTTATACCCCCCTCCCAGCCCTGCTTGGGATAGTTTCCTGTTCCTGTGGCATGAACTTTGAGGCTATTTCTGAGTGTTTTTCTAGGCNCTGCTTCCCAGGTGATGGGGCTAATGACTCTTAAGAGCTTCTTTTGTCTTGAGATCCCTGGCTCCAAACTTCCTGATGGTTCCACATCTGCATATGTATAAGACCAGCTACTGCCCTGGGCAAGGAGATGAGGCCAGGTTTGGTTTCTGCTTTTCAAAAAATGCTTTTAAAAATCCTTTTGGTGAACAATATTTTTTTCTGCCTTTTTAATATTTCCTTCTCTGGGTTAACTTCCCACATCTGTGTGGATGCCGCTTCCGGAAGTCCATTCTGGGCCTGGGCAACAAAAAATTAGCTACTGGTTCTGCCGAAGTGGTGCGAACCAGCTGAATCCCACCACTGTATGTAACCCTCTTCCTTCCTTTCTCTTACCTGCTCTGGACTTGGATAGTGGGACTTAGTGCTTGAGCACTCTTACCCTTGGGAGAACTCATCTGGCAGTTTGCCTTGAGATCCAGAAAGTTCTGCCTGTGGCCTGGACAAGATAATTAGGGAGGTCAGAGATCTAGAATGTTTTACTTTTAGGAAATGAATGTACCCCAGCTCAGGTAGCACAGCGTTCACTGAATGCCAATTTTTGCAGTCTCCTCTTGGTTGCACTTTATTCTTGACATCCCGAATGCCAATTTTTGTACTCTCCTCTCCTCCAAAGCAGAGCTTGGCTCAAACTGGCTTCTAGATTTTCATCATTCAGAGACATGATGATAGAGGGAGATATTCAGAGCTGGCTTTAAAATGGTTTGGGCTAACTGCAGGGTGGAAAAGATACCATGTAAAAATGCCCCAAGTGGAGTAAAAGGTGAAAAATTTGTGAATATTTATAGGCTATCTTTCCATATATATTTTTTTTGTATTTTGGGCTGACATGCATCTGTCCATCTAAAGTCAGGGATTTAAACCTATAAATATCCCTGCTGACTTCAGACACCCATCTTATTTAAATATATATGCAGCCCTTTTAAATCAAGGTTTCCAAGGAAGTAACAAATGATAACGACAGGCCTGACCGTAACTGCTGTTTTGAGTAGGTAAACAGTCTTGTTCTGTTTTTAAACAGGTATCTGCATCACCTCCAGTAAAAAATACTTGGGGGAAAAGCAGCAAGGCAAATGATTGTAATAGGAAACAATATATGAAGCTCAGGCGTGAACTGTGAAATCCTTGGTGCTCTCCACAAATAATTCTGTTTTTATGCCTAAAAGGAGGGGTCAATATAGATGGAAATCTTGCATATTTGATATTGGCTGCAATTAACTCCGGGCAGCACGGAGCAGGAGAGGGAAGAAGGATGCGGCGACAACGGGAGCCATCATAGCAGGTAGAAAGCGCTTCCCCGCCCAGCAGTGTCTGTGGTAAAAAGGTAGGGCTTAGCAATGCGCCCCGCTGCTCTCGCGGGGGTGGCCTTTCGCTTTCAAGGGGAGAAGCGGAGAAGGGCCCGGCTTGGAAAGCTGACGCGGGGCAGCAGACCGCCCAGAAGGCGCCCGGCGTCTGGCGAGAGGGGCAGCCTTGCGCGCGGCCCCCGCCGCCGGGTCTCTCTTTCTCTCGGAAAGAGAAAGGGAGGCCCTCCCGCCAGGAGGGGGTCCGCGTAGCGGCGGCCGGGGAGCCCGGAAAAGGCCCTCGAGCTGCCCGGAGAGCGCGGCTCCCGGGCCCCGGGCAGCCCCTCCGGCGCGGAGGAGGGCCTGATTGGCTCGGCGCAGAGGCTGCCGCGCTCGCAAACCGCGCTGCCGGCCCGGATGGGGGGGGGGAAGAGGAGGAGGAGGAGGGGGAGGGGGAGGGCGGGCGAGTGAAGCGCTGGAGGCGGGCGCTGAGGCGGGGCCGGGCCGAGCGCAACGAGGAGGGGGCGGCGGCTCCGCAGCCAGCGCGCCTGCCCGACCGGTGGCAACGACGACAACGACGGAGAAGCTCGGGCGGCGAGCAGGCGGAGGAGGGGGGGGGGGTCTCCGGGCCGGGACGGCCGGGCCCCATGGGCGGGTGTGTGGGCTCTCACCACGACTCTTCGGGCAGCCTCAATGAGAACTCGGACGGCACCGGAGGTGAGAGCGGCGGAGGGGCTGGGCTGTGCTTGGCCGAGGCGGGGAAGAGAGGCGAGCCAGAAGCAGCTGCTTCTCACAATGAGGAGGGAAGCCGGGAGGGGCCCTTGGCGGCCGCCGCCTCTCCTTTCTCTTTCGGCGGTCTCCGGGCTTGGGAGACTTGTCCGTCTGTCCTGCCTTCCTCCGCCCGAAGAGAGCGCCCCGCTTCCTGGAAGCGGTCCTCCTCCTCCTCCTCCTTCTCCTTCCAACTTTCCTCAACTAAAAGGCTTGGCTGGCGCTCTCCAAGAGGGAGCGGGACCTCCAGGGACCCCGGGGCAGGGCTAGGGCCAAGGCCCCCCTGACCTGAAAGGGAAGGTGAGACTGAGGGGAGGGGGAAGTATCCCCGTGCCTTCCGTCTCATCCACTCCAGGGATGGGGAGAGAATTGCTTTTCGTCTGCTCAAGGTGGCCCTGCCTCTCCCTTAGTCTTAACCTTCTCTTTCTTTAAGGAAAAAAAAGAACACTAATACGACCGTGAATCCCTTTTCTTCAAAAGAATTTTAACCGTAGGAGCTCTTTTTTTTATTTTTATTTTTTAAAGAAAAACAATGCACGTTATTGATACCTTTGGATTGCCAACCTCCTGACCTGATGACAGGTAGAAATATGGGATGAGCGTTCGCTTAAGAAAGGTTCATCAGTTTTCACCTATATAGTTCCAATGACTTCTCCTTTAACATAACGACGTTGTGGGAAACAAAGTCTGTTGTAAATGTGGCTTTTCTTAAAAGTGCCCTGCCCTCTGAAACTCCAGAATACCCTGAAGCGTACAGAACATCTAATTGTGCCAGAGAATGGAACACTTTTAAGGGGAATATTTCTTTCCCTTAAAGCAGACTGCACTCAAAAGTTGCTGGGTTCTGCAGCTAATATCTTGCCTGTTTATAATTCTGCATACAATGGTATGATATTCAAGAGAGGATGATAGTCCCCCCCCCTCCTTTTAAGACTGTCTCCTCCACTGCCACCTGGAGAGCATTTACCACCCATTTAAGGGTTATGGACCCTGTTGTTGCCAATAAAACAGTGGATGCTGTTCTTAGTGATATGGCATATAGCTATAGAACATCTATTACTAGGAATCTAAGGGCCTGCTTAAGTTATCATAATCAGGGACAATGAAATATCACAGGCTTAACTAGTCTGAAATCTAATAAAGTGAAAGTTGCCATTCAAATGGGCCTAGATAATTCACCATGTCTGAGTAATGTCATCCATTGTTAAGAAACTGCCATGCTGATTACGTATTATGAGGCAATTGAAGGTCATAGAAGAAATAGTTTTAGATGTGATTTTTTTTTGTTTTTATCTTTATCTTGTAGCCTAATCAATGGTTAAGGGTTTTTTTTTTAGTAGAGAGTATCATTATATTAAAGACTATCTCATTTTGTACAATGAAAGCATATAAATAGTTGGTCACAGTGGAATTATGGATCCTTTTTATCCTGGATTTACCTGTCAGGATCTTATGTCTATATGCCACTTCTATTGGGCATTATTTTGTATTTTGAAATAAATAGCATGTAATATAGCACTTAGATTTTATTGGATTATCCAATCTGTGCAATTCTATGCAAGATTTAAGGTAAAAATAATCACTGATGTGAGATCTGATATTTAGTTGATAATGTGATTCTCAGACTTAAATCCCAATTTGTTGAATATTGGTGTACAGTAATGTATTTTAGAGGAATCTTTTCCTTATTTTTATTTAAATATCGTAATTTAGGTAGATACTTGCGTATCACAGTGGAACAAACCAGGGAGTACATTATTCTAATTTTAAAGATGAAATAACTGTAATGTGTAATGTACTGGCAAAGATGTCACATTCTCCAAATTTAGTCTACATTTTCTGCTTTTCAATAGTAATATGCATTTGTGCTGAATGCATAATCTGACTAACCACTTCAAGAGAAGTAGCACTGTGTTGAAGTTAGAAATGCATTGCCATTACAGCACAAGTTCAAGAACAGATCTACTGAGTTTGAGACAACGATTACTATCCTACTAGGTCACTTCTGTCTCTAATTTCACTTGCAGCGCTAGATCAATTTACAAGTTCTTGCAAATTATTACAAGCAGGTCTTGCACTTTAGAGTTTTATCTTAGACATTTCCAAAGCATAGCTTTTGTTTTTTTAGGACTCTGAATTATAAGAAGTTATTAGTATTCATTAACTGATGGAGATCATCAGTCTCAATTTTTCTCTTGAGACTGCAGTCAAATCTACTAAATACAACAAATTTTGAAAGTATTATAGTTAGCTACGTATCATAATGTATATATGTTAAGTATGTGGGCAAGAATTTGACATACAGATGCCAAACTATGTCTTTCTCATTGGGTTGTCATTTTGTCGTTTATGCAGTTTTTTCCCATGATAGATCTGAATTCAGTTGGATTATTATGGGGAGTTGTTTGGCAGTTTAGTTGACAAAAGGCATGAGACTTGGTGCATCTCTGTGTTGTAAACTGTTCTTCAATTGCAGTGAGACCAATGATGCCATAATGTGGTTTTCCTATGATACAAAAGCGTATCAGCTGAAACCTACTATATAATTGTTCTTTTTGCATACTAAATTTAAGCCAGACATAAATCAACAGGTATAAATTGATAGCATGGCCAAAAGAAATTCTTGTCATGTTATTTATGTAACTAAGATCTGAAGTGTGTTCAGACAACCAGAGCACTGTTGAATGAATTTCATGTGATTTTCTCCAATCTGCTATTACAGTGATAAAGGCCAGCATGGCTTATATTACTTTTCTGTTCTGAACAGATTTGATGATTTTGTGATTGTTCAGTTTTTCTATTGCAATGTTTGTTGATAAACTTTTTTTTAAAGCTTCTGTTAAAATTATGATCTCCTTTGGCAATTATTAATATCACTAAAACCTTCTCTTAACTATATAGAATGGAAAAAGAAAGGTATTTATTAGTTTATAGAGATTTAAAAAAAATCACATTATATATTAAAAATAATAAATGCAATGAAGAATTAACATATTAGAATGTTAGTGGTAGTAAACACTAAACATTGACTTTTTATATAGACTAACTTAGGTAGCCCAGATCCAAACCTGAATATAAATTAAAACCAGTATCTTCACAGTAGTCACAATTGAACACAATTTAATAACTTTCAAAGAAATTTAGATACTCTAGTCTGTTAGTAGAAGCTCCATTTCATGCCAATCTACACACAAGGTTAAGAAATATAACTCAGACCACCACGTATCACACAGAGGGCAACACAGTAATATGTGATGTACAAAACTCTCTTATTGTCTTAATAATAATATGATGTTACTGAACTTTCCCTCCAACATCCTTGAGGATAAATCTTGCTAGTATAAATGCGCTTCTGTACAAGACAGAGAGGATGTTAGAAAAATACAAATAGTGAAAGGTCTGATATAGAAGCCCTTGTAACAATTGTTTGAAACTTTGAATATGTTCTTTAAATCCAAATCATGACTCTGTTTGACCGTTAAGATATCTTTCTCTGGCCAAGCATTATCAGGAATTGGTGTGAAAGGCTATAGTAGGATAAATCAAAGATTATATTATTTTTCCCAGAGGAGATTAATTTATCAGTAAGGATTGCATGGGCTTGTCCCCAGAAAAAGTTGTTCTAATTTGTATTTCAAATGTCCAGTTCTCATATGGGCCTCCTTGTAAACACAATCAATTTTCAGCCATATAAGATAATTTGGCAGATTGAGACAAGCAAAGCATAGTTCTTAAACATTTTGATTTACATCTTTACAGGCAAAGGGTTGTGTGCCATACAGCAGAAGGCTTAGTACCTTGGCTCTAAATAATTTAACTGCTTCAGGGACAAAGTTATTATCATTACAGCTAGTGTATCTAATTGTAGTGTTGGTGGCTTTTCAGCATGTATTATAATTTCTCAAGTTTACTATTTCCAAGCAGTGAAAGATTGAAAATAGGTTTCTAATATTTGAAAACATTATTTGGCGTAGTTTGGATACCATTGATTTTCCAGTTACAGTCTCAGTTAACATGTCTGAAGGTAAATAAGACGGCTGCCGTTTTACAGTAATTTGTAGTTGTTTGTCATAGTAGACTGTTAATGCTATAAATATAGATATAAATAAATAAATGAATGAAGAAGACACCAACCACTTTATATATGAGTTATTATAAAGTAATCCTTTGACCTTTTGCTGGCTTTCTGACATGTGCCTTGCCTGTTCGTGATTCAAAGTACTCCAACAATTCAGCTTCATTCTTCTTTTACTCTTAAAGTATCCTGAGATGACCAGTGTTTAGTAGCAAGAAATAGAAGCATATAACTGAACAAGATGGATAGATAGGATGTTAAAATAACAACTATATGAGTTAAATGTCTAGTACTGTGTTTCTCTCATCTTAAAAACACTCTTAAGCCAAGTATAGCCCTTGGACTATAACGAACCAGAGGAAAATCCATGAGTCGGATTCAAAAGCTAGATGTCAGAATAGGAACATTTTATATTGCTA
Organism: Protobothrops mucrosquamatus; assembly: GCF_001527695.2. NCBI lineage: Eukaryota > Metazoa > Chordata > Lepidosauria > Squamata > Viperidae > Protobothrops > Protobothrops mucrosquamatus. Next base: position 18,736 of record NW_015388829.1, read on the forward strand.
ATTGTGCTAAAAATTCTGGATGTCTTGGAAGAGTTTTATTAGCATTAACCAGAACTTTCCTTTCCTTTCTCCTCTTTCTTTATGTAACTCCAGTTCTTAATATTGTAGTGTTAATATATTTTTTCATAAAAATCAAGAAATATAACATTGAAATTATGATTGCACTTTGGAGAACTATTCTGCCAAATTGACTGTACAGCTTATTCCTTCCTACAAGTTCACATTTAGAGGTATTGTTGTTTTTAGTGAAGAAAAAAGTAGCCCTGTTGCCAATGTGTTTAGTATTGTTGCAAGGAAAGATGCTATATAAATAAAGTTATACGTATGTGGTTTAATATATTGCATTTCTGTAATACCATTTGCATGATTTCCAGGGTAAGATTAGAATTGATATAAACTCTTGGCAGTTGCAGAATGTTAACATGACCTCTAAGCAGTAAAGGGTATATGTCATAAAACCCCAGAAAGATTTCAAAATGTATTTTAAAGCTTTCTCGTACATATCTAAATGTTATCAAGGAAACTATCTCATAACTCTTCTGTGCTTCAGTTTTTGTCTTAAAACTGAAATTTCCCACAATGGAAAACTAGTTATTTCCAAGTAATCTTGTTATGATTTCCAAGGTCACCTAAAATCTGTTCGTCAGGGATAGGCATCTGTTCTTAATTCAGAATGGGTGGCCCACAGAACTCATTGGGATTTGGATAATTATTACCACAACTGGAAGAGAAAGGTTGGAGAATGCAGCACAGTATACAATGTGATGGGCATGATTGTGAAATGTTTTTTCACAGTATTTCTTGTGTTTTCCAATTGCCTAAGGAAAAGACAAAAATCCCAAAGTACAGTTGCAGGGTTCAAAGCATCTGTGGATTTTTGGCTGTTAGAAAAAACTAAAACTGGATTTTAATGCAGTAACTAACATAAGCTCTGGGTTTAGTAGTAGGAATATCTGCTTCCAAAGTTGTGCATTATTTATTATAGAGGAAAGTTTGAGCAGTTTAACATTACATCCTAGTGTTACTTTAACTGCTAGTATAATTCTACTTTGCCTGATAAATGTGTATTCTACTCTGGAAGTTCTAGTCTGTATTCTTTCTATATATATGAACAATTTACAGAAACTGAACAAACCTTAAGTGATGATAAAGTAATTATTCTCTGTCATCTCCACATTCCATCCCAAATAAGCTTCCAACAACTATTCTCTTATTCCGAACAGAAAATAGACAAGTTTTGAAACTCTAGTGGGGGATCCCACGCTGAAAACATTCATTCATTAAACATATATAATTAAAAAAGGTCTTTCAAAGATGTAATTTAACCAGTGTTCTTCTGTTTATGAATTGAATTTTTAAAAGGGGTGATAAATTGTTTTCATTAAGTATGTATTCTTCTTAAGGTCTCAAAGAAAGTATTATACCTATACGAATTCACAGCTATATTCTAGTTTTATTGATTAATGAAAGTTACTGAGAGGTGAGTGTACGTATTATTGTAATAGGTTTTTAAGCTGTATGATAGAAAGGCAAGATGTCCATCATCTAAGTAAATGGTATTGGAGACAAACCATGAGGATAATAATATGTATACTTACTCAGATGTAAATTCCACTGTGTACAATAGCATATTTCCCTAAGAGGATATTACAGCATTAAAATTATAGCATGAGCCTTGCTGTGAAATCACTGCAGTTCTTTAAAAATAATCTAAAAGTATCACTGATTCCAGCAGTAGAGAATAGTAGCAAATCTCATAGGTCAACATTTAACACTTCAAGCATTGTTTATATGCAGTGAAGAAATATTATGTGTTCAAGAAGCAGGAATATACACATTGAAACTGTGTGGATTAATAGTTTGGAAATATTTCCTAAGAAATAAATGTTGCTTCGGTTGGTTGCAACTTAACTTTAAATAAGATTTTATTTCTTATTTCAGCTTCTGTTCAGGTTAAAAAAAAACTTGGAAAGAGATGTGTGTGTGTCGGGGGGAAATAATAACAACAACAACAACAAAGTTGGAAGGGATCTTGGTGGTCATCTAGTCCAACCCCCTGCTCAGGCAGGAAACCCTATACCATTTCAGACAAATGGCTGTCCAGTTTCTTCTTAAAAACATCCAGTGTTGGAGCATTCACCACTTCTGGAGGCAGGTTGTTCCACTGGTTAATTGTTCTAACTGTCAGGAAATTTCTCGTTGCTTCTCTCTTTGATTGTAGCCATTAAAAAAATCTAAATGAGTTAATTTTACAGAAATAGGTTTATTCCCATTGGAACACAATACAAGAATTAACACTGCCATTACAACTACTAATAGTTGGACAGCTGCTCCACAATATTTTGGTACATACTTTAGAAATAATGGTAGCTAGGAACACTTCTGTCAAAAGATCCAGGAGGTGAATGAGAAACACTTTAACATTTAAAAATATATAAAGGCCGAAAAAACCTAATCAAATTTAGCAAAGGAAAAGAATAAAAACTTGATATATAATTTTAGCTTTCAATTATCATAAAATCATAGAGTTAGAAGGGACTTTAGAAGTCTTCTTATCCAATCCCATGTTCAGTGCAGGATCAACTTGAGCAATATTATTCAATCTTGGCTCAGCCCCATAATTAGGGAATTCTGGCAGTTGAAGTCTACACATCTTAACATTGCCAAGGTTGAGAAACACTGTTCTAGATCATATTTTGACAATGACCATCCATACTCTGAAGACTTTCAGCAAAGGAGAACTTAGCACTTTTCTGTGGCAGTGGTTCTGCTAACTGACAGCTCAGTCGGGAAGTTCTTTCTGATGTCGAACTTGAATCTATTTCCTTGTAGTTTTAATTTTGGGTCCTGGTCTTGCCCTTTACGGTACTGTTTCTCAATCTTGGCAACTTTATGATGTCTGGACTTCATCTCCCAGAATTCCCCAGCCAGTATGCTGGATTCTGGGAGTTAAAGTCCATACTTCATAAAGCTGTCAAGATTTGGAAACACTGCTTTAGGGGCAGTATAGGATAAGTCTACTTCAATGTGACAACTCCTGATATTTAAAGATGGTAATCATATCTCAGTCACCTTTTATGTAGGCTGAATATATGGAGGCTGAATTCACTTCCCAGGCTTTGTTTCTGGACCTCTTACTCTCCTCTGTATCTGCATCATTTTATCACTGTTCTTTTGAAATTGGGAACCAGGAACTGTATATTTTATTTCAGGTGGGATTTGACCACAACTGTGTGAAATGGAATAATTACTTTCCATAGCCTGAATTGTAGGCTCCTAGTAATATATCCCAAAATAGCTTTGCCTTTTAAGCAGCTGCATCACATTGATGATACATGTTTAACTTGTGGTCAACAAGATCTTTTTCAGATGTTCTACTACCAAGCAAGGTCTCCCCCATCCTATACTTGTACCTTTAATTTTTCCTACCGTAATGTAGAACTTGCAGTTATCCCTATAATGCTTGGAATTAAGGAGAAACTTCCTGACAGGACAATTAACCATTGGAACAGCTTGCCTCCAGAAATTGTGGGTGCTCCATTACTGGAGATTTTTAAGAAGAGACTGGACAGTCATTTATCTGAAATGGTATAGGTTCTCCTGCTTGAGCAGGGGGCTGGACTAGAAGACCTCCAAGGTCCCTTCCAGATTCTATTCTATTCCATTCCATTCTATTAAATTTGATTTTATTCATTTCAGCTACTCAAGCTCATCTACATATTTTTAAAATGTTCTGTCTTCTGTAAAATATTTCCACCCCACCCCCAGATTTTATATCAGCTGTAAACTTCATAAGTGTTATCTCACCTCCATCATCCAGATCATTGATAAATATTTAACAGCATGAGACCCAGGATAGTACTTTGTCACATTCCGCTTGATATCTTTCTCTAAGTTGAAGTGGAGCCACGAATAAACCCTCTGAGTATGGTCATTCAGCCAGGTGTGAGCCCATCAAAAACTAGTATCATCTAGCCCATATTTTACAATTTCATTAAAGAGAATATGGGGACATATTCTCTGGATCTGTTGGCCAGAAATGGTTAGTACTACGGCGGTTTGGGCCAGCACCACAGGACAGTGAGCTGCCAACACTCATCCCGAGCTTCTGCCCACTCAGCAGTTCAAAAGCATACCATCTACGCTTAGATAAATCAGTACGGCTATTTCAGTAGTGGGAAACGCTAGCTGGATTTACCTGAATCTGCCTGGACATAATCGGCAGAAGACCAGTGGAGGAAAGCCCTGGATGATCTGACTTCCTTAAGAGCGTTGCTGGCCAACTGGTGCAGAGCTGGTTTATTCCCAAGTGGAGCATCAGTAAAAGGAAAGGGATTAGCTATTGTCTGTTGCCAGAATTTCTAACGTATGTAAACATTGTAGACTCCCTGGTCCTATATGTCATGCACTGAATAAATTAATTAAAGAGTGTATCAGAGACTTGTTGAAGGGTATTCTAAAATTCAGGTACAATATGTCTACAATGGGGTCCCCCAAAATATCGAGTAACAATCCTCAAGGATTGATGGGACAATTTGAGGGGCCATTATGGTTTGTCACACAGCCAGATTGTTTAAAATGGATTTGACATTTTTGTCCATCTATTATCCTTCCCCAAAGACTTGAAAAAGGCAGATGTTGCTTAATAATATTAATTATATATTAAACATTGGTAATAATATTAAAGATGTCCAGAATGTAAGCTGCTCCAACAGTGGCACATTTGTCCAGTCCAAAGTCCACTACAATATCTTGGCTGTATATTTGGACAGTGTTGAGCAGCAATTCCATTGCAGATGTTGTTTTACCATACACTTTAGGTTGTCCATGTAGAGGAAGTGAGATAGCAGATATTTTTGTTGTTTGATAGCCCTGGCACAAGTGAGATAGCAGATATTTTTGTTGTTTGATAGCCCTATTCAGTAAAGTTGACAGAGGAATCAATGCAATGACAAACAGTAGTGGTGATAGTGAGTGTCCTTGAAAGATTCCTCTCTTGATGTTAACTTTTCTCAGTCTATCACCATTGACCAGCAACTATGTCTTCCATTGTGCCATTGATCTGTGAATAAAGTTTCTGATGTTTCTACTGACTCCTGTTATTTCTAGTCACTTCATTATCCAGTCATATGGTGCAGATCCAAATGACTTGTAATCAAAGTAAGCCACATTCAAATTGGTCTCCTTTCTCTTATAGTTTTCAAAATCATCTTGTCAATTAGGAGCTGATCATTTGTCCCTTTGTTGTTTGGGTAGTTTTCTTTCTGCACCAATGGAAGAAGCTTATTAGGGTTGGTTGCACAATCGTAATATATAGAGGTTGATGAACAATCTGAAATTTCATGAAGAAATTGAAGAATTTAGAGACCCTTTATCTACAGCATTCCCCAATCCATTATGCTAATTCTATCAGAAGAGGAAATAAGTTTAGTCAGGCATGAATTTGGGGGACAAACTCATGATTCTAGATAACTATAGCCTGCCCATCCAAGTGCTTACAGACATGATTGTGGCAGTGTTGAAAATTGGACACAATATTATATTCTTGATAATTCAAATTCAAGGACCCTGCCTGATATAAATGTCAAGGAGATTCTCCTCCTTACCCTTTGTCTAGGTGAGGACCACCAGTCTTCTGTGACCCTGCTAAACCTCTAGAAATTTTCAAAGACTACCAACAATAGTTTTGTGATTACTTCTACTGGTTCTTTCTGTATCATCTGTAATCCATCTGGCCTTGAAGTTATTTAAATTAGCTAAGTTCTCTCCTACTTTCTCCTTGTCTATCCTAAGGTACAGTTCCTGCCTTTACCCAGTGGCATCATAGGGACCAGTTAGGTTTCCATTTCTCTTTTGAGAAAAAAATAGATACAAAATAGGAGTTAATTAGTTCAGCCTTTTCACCATTTCATTTGCCACTTTTTTTGCTTACAATGGAGTTGTTCCCTCTTTGGCTAATTTTTGTTTCTAATGAACCAAATAATTCTTTTTTGTTGTTTTTGGCACTTTTCATGAATCGCAGTTCATTCTGAGCGTTAGTCTTTCTAATTTCTAATTACTATGAGCCATGGTAGCACAGTGGTTAGAATGCAGTACTGCAGGCTACTTCTGCTGACTGCCTGCAGTTCAGCAGTTCAATTCTCACCTGCTCAAGGTTGACTCAGCCTTCCATCCTTCTGAGGTTGGTAAAATGAGGACCCAGATTGTTGGGGGCAATAGGCTAACTCTGTAAACTCCTTAGAATGTAAAGCACTGTGAAGCGGTATATAAGTCTAAGTGCTATTGCTAATTCCTTTCTGGAAATAACATTGTATTTTTATTTATTTATGCTCCTGTGCTTCCATTTTCCATATGTATTTCTTTTCAACTTTCTGGAGAACTTTGCATATATCTATGTTGGTGCATTTCTCTCATTTTTCCTTATGAGAATTGTTAGTGATTGCTCCTTTGTTATCTCATTTCACAGAATTCCCATTCTTTCTGGACATGTTTCTCTTTCGAGATAACTGAATGCTATCTACCTTCCCTTAGATCAGGCATGTCAAACTCGTGATGTCACGTGACATTGCGTGATGTATCATGACTTTTTCCCCATTGCTGGCAATGGGGTAAGCACAGTTTCGGCATGACGCATCAAGCCCGCAGCCGGCAGTTTGACATGCCTGCCTTAGATCATCAGACTCCATTCTTCTGAAACTCAGGATGCAGAACTGCTTCTTCTCAGATTGTCCTCATCTGGATTTCACAGATTCAAGGATAGCATTATTGGTTCATTCAAGATATTTCACTGTTTCAACCAATTCCTCTTTATGGGGGAGGATAAGGTTCAGGATAGCAAACTTTCTTGTTCCTTCTTCCACCATGTGACAAATGAAATTATTAAAAAGAGGGAACAAGACTTGTCTGTTCTTTTTGAATAAAATGTAGCTTTCCAGTGCTGTATGTCAAACATGAGTCTTCATCCCAACTTACAATGATGCTGATTACAGCATATTTTCCTTCCTGAGTTTATGTTGTTTATTCCTTATACTCTGTGTATTGCTGAAGAAACACCTGAAGTTTTGTGAGGTGCCATATCTTGGCTTCTCTCTTGCACTTTTCTGCAAAACTGTCCCTGGATTCTGCTTAATCCTTTGCATTCTGCTTTGTTGGCCCCATATTTGTTTTTCAGTTTTGCCACCTTCCAAATTTCTTCTAATTTAAGGCTTTCCTGATGAGATTGGGAATGTACCTGCCAAATATTTTTCTTTCATGTCTTCATAATAGCCTATCCTTTCCCTGGTGTCCTTCATGAAGATAATATAAACCAGAGATCCCCAACCTTTTTGTTTTGGCGGCCCGGAAAGGGAGGCAAGCATCGTTACGCGTGCACAAATGGGCCACACACGAGCGCATGCAGACATGCAAATGGGACCGTGTGAGTGTGACAGCCACAAATGGGGCGGCACTAGCGCCGGTGAGACACTCGGGGTGGGGTGGCGATAGTGCCAGCGTGATGCTTGGAGCAGGGCGGCGCTATCACGGTGGGATGCTCTGGGCGATACTAGCGCCGACGGGACACTCGGGATGACACTAGGTCTGGCAGGACGCTTGGGGTGATGCCAGCGTGAGTGTGGGGGGTCAGTGTATGCACACACAGGTATGCACTAGCCATCCCTTCATGCGGCCTTGTGGCCAAAAGGCCACAACCCAGTAGTGGGCCACAGCCCACAGATTGAGGACCCCTGATATAAACCATCATAATAGAATCCAAACCCTTCAAATCATTTGACTTCAAAGATGGGGGGGGTTGTATCATGACTCTCAAATGCAAGGACTAATGAAAAAAGAAATTGTTCTTCCAAGTTTCTTCACCTTCCAATCCAGGGCTTTGTAATATTTAGAGAGTCTTTCCAGATCTCTTCTTTCCATGTCATTCATCATGATAGGAATTTACAAGAAACAACAGCAGATAATTTTTAATAGTCTTGGTATCTTCTCTGTCGTGTCCTGGATATATGTATCTGGAAGACAGTATGCTTCCTCATATTGTATTGGATCTGGACAGTTGTCTCAGTTCTCTTAACAGGGAATCACATATTATCTTGATTCATTTTCTCAAGATGGTTCTTTGATCCATAAGGACCCAACTATTTTCTACAGAGTTCCATGGACTGGTTTATTCAGGTAACTGTATATTATCCTCTAGAGGAAGTACCTGGTTCCAGTTCCTGAGCAGCACTGCCACTGAAGCCTTCCAGATACTCTTCCTTCCATATGTTTCTTCAGCTAAATTGAGTTTTTCCTGTTCTATAATGTTCACATCCCATTCTAAAGAACTTCAGTTGTCCTTCTAGGAACTTCTCATTTTTCCTGATGTATTACATAAACACCTCAAGCCCCCTATTATTATGGACCCAAGCTTGCATTTTGGTGTGTGATCTGTTCAGATCAGAAGACAAAGATCGCACAACTTTCAAAAATCTTTGATGATGATTCTCTTGTTAACCGTGTTGTCCCCAGCTTCCCTTTTGACTCTGCCAATCAAATTCCCACACAGATCTTTTCTGTTTACCCCCTTTGCTTACTCTTGTTAGCTCCAAGACTGCCTCTATACATGAAGACTAAACTGCTTTGAAGAAAGAGGTGAAAAAAAGAGAAAAAGAAAACAAGTGTCTCCCCCTTGATATCTATTGTCAATCTTATTTCTTCTCCCTGTTTGTTTGCTTGCTGTTGGAGAAAAGTAATGTATATATTACAAGAAATAAATTATATATTAAGAGGAAAATGAATTGGAATAAATTATTTAGATGTTCCAGAATATTGGAATGATAAGAAATTGGGAAAAAGTGAAAATGGAATGATATGAGTATTGGTAAGAATTATATAGTCTGCGCACTTTGTGACCTGGTAGGCCAAACATTACTTCTAGACATTGGAAAAATAATGTCAGTTGATCATAAGCTATGGTTAATGATCTAAAGATAGCTTGCTAGATTTCAAATTGTGCAGACATGAATTAGACCAGTGGTCCTCAACCTCTGGGCCGCAGCCCACTACCAGGCCACGCAAGTGGCGGGCTGGCTTGCACACACACAGCTCTACTTGCACTAGTGGCTGGTGAACATGTACATGCACACAAAGCTCAACTTGCACAGGTTGAGCTGTGCACACATGCACCTGTGTGCTGATCCGCTGCTCATGTAAGTTGAGCTGTGCACACGTGCATGCACGCAGGCCTGCTGCTTGGGCGGCCTACTTCCCCTCTCTCCCTCCCCCAACCGAGCCACCAAGCTGCAAAGGTTGGGACCTCTGAATTAGATCATGGTATTGGTAGGAAAATTGACAGCTCTCTTAATGTGAAACAAACATGTATGCCTTATATAAAAGAAGTTCAGTTATTGGAGTGCACAGCTTTCAACTCCATTTTAGTATGCCATGAATTAGCTTTTTGAATATCAATAATTTAGTGGTTATTTAAAGTCACTGTATCATCATTGCTGCATCTAATTTTCCTATAGCGTAAGCACTGAAGAACCTTAAATTATATACATTTCATGAAAAAGTAAAATAGTCTTATATACTACAAGCATAGATTTAAATTAAATGCAACATGTAGGATTTGAGTGTATAAAATCAAAATGACAACATGATGAGTACAGATGCCATATTGTCCCTAATAAAATCAGTTTGGCAATTTTCAAGCTTTGTTTTAACCTCCCCCCCCTCAATAAAGTCAAAATGTTATGAGATAGTGAAAGATCTCTGTATTTTCACATGCTTAACCTTTGTATATCTTTATTTATTTTTTTAAAAAAGGTATTTCTTTATTATACCCATGACCATGATTAAATTATATGGTGATGCCTGTCATCTGAAAAAGGTTACAAAGATT
>NW_015388829.1:28709-42642 GCF_001527695.2 Protobothrops mucrosquamatus
CCACGCCTGTCTTGGGATAAGCCACTCCCAGTCTTGACTTGGTCTTCAGCCCAGACTGACGTGACAAGTTTGGCTCCCGGTCTAAGGCAGGTAATAGAGACTAATATATTGGTGGATTCTATTTCTCTCTCACATCACAGTTATTTCAACAGCGCTGGGATCAGCGCTGTGTGAAATAGTCTGTGGAAGGCTTGGGGAGGTGGTTTTTTCCCTCTCCTGGACCTAGGGTTATTGCTGAGGCTTCAGCTCCTTCCTAAGGGAAAACCCTCTTCAGCTGTTCAGCGCTGGGACCAGCACTGCAGCCGGAGCTTATCCGGACCTCCTGGGTGGGGATTCCCCTCCGTTCTCCCACCGAATTGAGCTGGCTGGACTCCAGGGGGTGGAGATTCCGTCTCCGTCATTACTGAACCGAGAAGAGTCGGCTGGGCTCCAGGGGGATGGAGATTCAGTCTCTGTTGTCCCTGAATCGAGGAACCGGCTGGATTCCTCACCCCATCAGATCAGCGGCTGCTGCACCTGGGAATTGCCTTTCTTGCCGATTTCCCTCCGAGACTCTAATCGCTGTGCTCCTTGCTGACCGGTCTTCCTCTTCACGGCATCCCCAAGCCGAGCATCCGCCTCGCTGCCGCACCAGTTCGCCCCGGTCGCCATTTTGGATGCCGGGGCACGCCACGGCAACAGAAGGCACTTCCGTCTTCCGCCTTCTTCAAATTTCCCGCCGCTAGGGCAGAAGCTCTATTTTCGCATCGAATTGCTGGCAGCTGAAAAGGCACTTCCGTCTTCTTCAAATTGCACGACGCTAGAGCAGAAGATCTCCCTTTCGCGCGGAATTGCTCTGGCCGCCATTTTGGCGACCGGGGCAAACGCGGCAGCCCAGGAAGTCAAGATGTTCCCTGTGGAGGCCTGAGCCTCCCCAGGAACGAAGATATAACCATCGGCTTCCCTTCTCCTTCCAGGGGAAGGGAGGGCTGCGTGGCTGCACAGGCCATCGCCAGCAATCTCCACCTCAGACCACCTGCCCCCCCTCTATCCCCGATTCAAACGATCACCGGACTGCTAAGCTAAAATTTAGGCCAACATTGTCAGGCCAGGTCCACCGGGACCACAAGTCATAAGGACATAACACAAGAGTAATTTCCATGATTCAGGCCTCCCGCCGACAAATCGCATCAATGACTCCACATGGAGGAATTTTTGCAATTGGTGCGAGAAGAGGCTAATAGATGTCTCGGACCTGACAATTCTGAGAATCCTGGAATACTTGCTCGAAGGCCTAGACAGGTTTAGCGCCTAACACCATCCGCAGGCAGATCACGGCCTTGTCCACCTTACTTACCTGCGCCAATTCAGTGCCCCTGACACAGCATCCCAGGATACGCTCCTTTCTCAAGGGCACCACCAACACTAAACCAACAGAAGATGTGATTTTTAACAGCAGAGATTTAGATTGAATTCTATTCAGAAAGTGAGAGACTTGTTAGAAAGACATAAAGAATTGAAGGAGATGAAAACAGAGCTTTCAGAGGGAACTTCACAAAAGTCATAAAATCCAATAGGAATTAGGTTACATGTTACGTATGGACTTTTCTAAATTTGGAGGCTGAGTATGGATTACATAGAATATAAATGTAACACATGTTCCTAAAAGGGGGGAAATTATTTGAAATAATGAAAGCAGATTCATGTTAGGAAAAAAAAGCATAAAATATTTGGGTGAAGAATTTATTTTAGCAGATATCAAAAAGAGAAATGGAGCTGTTTTGTATATTAATTCCCAATTAAATCCAGAACTTATATTAACTGATGAACATGGCATATTTATATGGAATAAAATTATGGTGCTGGGGTTATGAAAAGATTTTTCCATTGAAAATTGGTATTTGATGGAGGATTGGAATGAAGTGGTCTATCAACTGGATAGGACTTCTGAGAAAAATACTTTATATAAAATTACGGTAAATTACAAAAAGTCTTCTTTGATTTGATAGCCAATTTAGGGTTGGCTGATAAATGGAGACAGAACAATGGCAGTTCAAGAGAGTACATTTATTTTTTAGGAAGACATAGATCTTTTCTACCGTTTCATATTGTTTTCAAGAATAAACATGATTTGGATTTCAAGAAAACAGGCAACTATAATTTCCAGACTAGAGATTTTACCAAACACTTTTTTCAGACCATAAATCCTATGAATCTGGTTTATAAAAGAAAATTTAGTTATTTCAGATGGAGATTAAAGGAAGCATAATTACTGGGGGAAAATAGTTGAGGGGTCCTTGGTACTCGCTGAGCTTGGGTTTTTTTCTTGCAAACATTTCATTACCCAAACTATGTATAGGTAGTCCTTGACTTAACAACAGTTTGCTTAGTGACCGTTTGAAGATATAACAGGACTGAACACAAAATCCTCTAGAAAGTGTAAAAGGTACTTTGCATTACTGGAAATTTGAACAACATGAAGAGACATTTTATTATGAACGGTAGACTTGAAAAAAATAAAAAAAAAGGAATTACAAATAAATACATTAATTCAGCAGATTTTAAAGACCAGTGTGCAATTGAAGCCAGAAAATTTTGTTTTGGTATTAAAGGACAGATAGCTAGAAAAATGTTATGGAACTGTGTTTTATACATAGCAACTACAGCAAGATTATTATATGCTCAAGAGTGGAAATCCTTGACCCTACCCACAATATAGAAAGGATTGGTGAAGATGATGGAAATAACAGAAATGGCTAAATTGATTTCCTTGATTAGAGAAAGACAATATCTACATTTATGACTGAGTGGAAACCCTTGATAACTATGCATGAAACAGGAAAAAGTGCAATTATGACCCTAATCATAGAGTAGGAAATAATAGGGAGGGAGGGAGGGAGGGAGGGAGGAAAGAAGGAAGGAAGGAAGGAAGGAAGGAAGGAAGGTAGGTAGGTCAGCAGGCAGGAAGTCACTCCTCTTCCCACTAATTTTTTGCCTGCCCATAATTATTCTGTTTCTCTATTTAGATAAGGGGATATCTCTGAAATGATGATGCAGCAGGTCATGGGATGTCTAGTATATCTGCATCTTTATCTTTCTCTCTCTCTGTGTGCACATAAAAGAAGCAACATTTGAAACAGGTAGGATATGATAAAAATTAGAATTACCTCTACAATAAATAGACCCTCCATCTGTATATGTACACAAACTATTGCATCTCTACCACAAACTCTTTATTACATGCACACAAGACTGTATTCACATACCTCTTCCTCCATTCTAATGCAATAACTTACCGGTATATCCAGATTTCTGCAGTATGGTACAGATAATCATTTGAATATCTAGCTGTGCTCTAAATAATTCCATATGTTAAAAAAGACAGTTTCCAAAAGAATTAAATGCTGAATCCGATTTCTTTTATTTATAACTGCATTTCTTATTTAATCTTGAGAATACAAGGTTTGGGCAAGTTAGTTCAATATATGTAGGATTTTATATTTCTTCAGTTTTCTAAAATCTTCACAATATGTGATTTGCATTAAATTGGAGGTGTACTGATGTTGAACAATTGATTTTTTATAGCACTATATAAAGTATTAAGAGTAATGGATATAAGTACAATTATATAGAAAGACAACAATAATTTCCTTTGATCTGTCTTGCCAACCTAATTTAGGATCATTATATATAAAAATATGCTGGGGGCAGCATTTCCAGATCATTGACTCTTTTAAAATTACTGCTTATTCCAGTTTTTATTACCCATAGGTATGGTAGATGCAGTGTCAGTGTTAAATTACAGTATTTTCCTAATTTTCACAGTAACTAAAACACATTGTGTGTCTCAGTCCCAAATATATCTTTAGTTAATAAATCCAGACATACATTTCCAGATTGTGGGATTTCTGTCTCCGATTGGTAGAAGCACTCTTCCTTTTTTCTCTTTTTGGAATTCTGTGTTATCTGCATCATTGACTATGTCTTTTATGTCTAGACTGGAAGTAAATACTAAGTAAGAATATTATTAATTGTGTACATATTTATGAATGAAATGTTTGTTTTGTTGTGAAATTGTTAATCTCCCCTATAATAAAATGGAATGCCAGGCTATAATGGGAAGTATATATCAGCAATGTTGGGAAGCCATATTGAAAAAATGGAAGATTATCTATTATAACAATGACTGGATTTCATTTTTGAAATAAAGAATTGTTGTGTGTGAATGCTATACACTTTTTTTTCAAAGCTTTAAGTGGAAACTATTATTATTAAAATATTTGCAAATAGGCTTGCTTAAATTTCAGATTGAGACCAGGTTAAACTGAAAACTATTCATGTACTGACATTAGCATATCCAAAAATTTCAAATGATACATATTTTTTTGAATCAGTACATTTTTTAGAAACTGAAAACAAAAACTGAAACTAATTTTTACATTTGATATAACTCATTCCATCTCTGATTTGAAATATTAAAATTACAGTATTGCAAGACTATGATTGTTATTGCAACTTTTCTATTAAATTAGTAGTAGCAGCAGCAAAAGCAGCAAAGAACTTCCAAAGTATTGGCTTGAATCTCAGGGATAGATTAGCACAACATAGTAAAATTACATTAAACACATGTCATAATACAGTTTCTAAATATTATCATCCTATTCAGTAATCTCATCATAATTCGTATGTATATAAAGTTGTTTCTTGGCTGTTACCCAACAACTTATTGTCATGGTTCTGACTAATGAAACACTTCAAAAAACTTCCAGGCATTTTATCCTAAAAAAGTCTATTTATTTATGTGACAAAATGTCGGCATAGGCATGATGAAAGGCAATGCTAAGATCTGAAATCCCCACCCACTGAGCAGTTATTTTTGCTAGCATTTCCACTCCCTATTTTGCTGTCATGATTTACGTTCTCCAATTAGTGTGAAGGGCAAAGGTTCCCTTCCTTTCCCTTTTGCGGGCTTTTCCCCCCTCCCTCATTCTCCTCTGCATTAACTCTAATAGTTAATGCATATTTTGTCAAAGCAAGAATATTCAATATTAGTAGCATTTAATAAATGTACAAAATAAATATACTTTTCTATATATAGATGGTAGACTTGATTCTGGAAGAAGAGTGAAGCCTCTCCAATTAGATAAAAGTTGATGTTGAAGTAAGGTGATTTTGTGATAGTAGATGTAAAACAAAAATCATGATGCTGTCAGATTCTTTAGTGGCCAGCTTAATATCATTAAAATTACTAGCATGAATAAATACATCGGGGAGCATTGGAAGGCTTAAACAGGATTGTGACAACACATAAAAATTTTGTTTTAGTAAATACTAAATATAACAAAATATATAGTATATAAACATCACCGGTCATGTAATGTACCTAGAAGTAATATAAAGTTGACAGACATGCGCCCAATATGTTGTTAAAGTTTTCAAATATATGGTTTAGCAGTTCTCATTATGCATATTTCGATCGTTAGAAGGGTTTATCATCTCAAGAATTAGAGGGAGATCGCCCTGAAATATATTTGATATATAATACAATTAGGTGATATTTTATTTGGAACTAATTCCTATCAGTAGTGAAACAGCTTCAGGCTAATAGAGGGAAGACACTGTTCTAGCAATAGCATCACTAATAAGAATGTGAAAAAAGGGGTACTAAATGTCAGGCTTCTCACCAAAAGCTTGGCACTAAATCATGGGTCTCCAGACAGTTAACCCTGAATTCATTTCTTTATCACTGACAAAAGTAAAGCCACAAACACAACAGTTGATTGCCCATAGCAATGCAAAAAAAAAGTCACATAGTAGACCTATCAGTTTAAGCACTAAGTCTTTTCCTCCTGCCTTGTTAGATACTTGACAGAATTGTAAATATTGAGCCTGGAGATATTACATGCTTTTCCCCTCCTTTCCTTCTGGACTTGGGTATTTGGAGGATACTGGCTCCATTTCTTCTTTGACTTAACTTGACAAGATCTCACTTTTTCAGACCCCTCTATCCCTCTTTTCTCCTGACTCAGGAAAGCAGAGAAGACAGGATTTCCAAGGGGTTCTCCCATTTCAGAATTCCCCTTCTCATCTTCAGAAGGGGGAATCTTTGTTTTTTATTAGATTCCAGAAACTACTGGGAAGATAAGTAGTTCTCAGTGAGATATGTCCAGGTTTTGTTTAGTCTTAAACCCCAAACAGCCAATGTATTCCAAGTTTCAGTTTTGCTGAGCCACGGTTGACCCAAACTGATTCAGTGAAAATTCTAGAACATGATGTTTTATTCCAGAACAGAACAAAATAATTTTTTCCTGTTTTGTGAACATTCCTATTTGATCAGACATTTAGAGCAAGGCTTCAGGTATGCCATAGTTTTTTTCATAGTTTTCTAAATCCAGGCTACCTTAAATCAGAAAAATTGGTTCCTCATCTTTCAGTTCCCTTAGACATAGGCTAATTATACTTTCCAAATGGGTATGGCTAATAAAAAATCATTTGCTCATGGGGGCTTGTATAGTTCATATTGAACAAAGAAGTCTATCAGTTTTCTTGAATTTTCAAAAGTTCAGCAGGCAAGGAGTAAGATACATAGCTTTGGAGTGCTGTGGCTGCTGCAGTTTCTTCAACAAAATCTTGGAATTCTTAGGCTGAGACTGGTATACAAAAACTACTAGTTATAATAGATTCTGTCCCACTTGCTCAGCTAGTTCATGGTCTTGGCTAATCAATATATCTGGGTTACCAGTTGGTTCTGGAGCAGGACATTGACAACTTGAATCGCTGGTTAGGAAGGTTTATTTATTTATTTGAACTTTTTATATAGCTGCCCATCTTATACCATATTCTGGGTGGCTCCCTGCCAACAGTTAAAGAGCATCATTATACCATTAATATATACACATATCCATTAAAACAAGTAGTAAAAACCTGGCATCATTATAAACTTTAACAAGCAGTCCACCACAAAAACTTTGATCAGTCTCATCCTATACTAGTCTTTGGGGGGAAAGCCAGGTTTTAAGTGCATTTTGAAAGGCTATGAGGGTGGAGATTTGCTAAACTTACTGCCTCAGGAAGAAGGCACTAAATTGGCACTGTTTAAGAAAAAGGACCAGGAATGTGTCCAACCTATCTGATCATATAGGATAGGTAGGTGTCCTTAGGGAGAGGTGGTCCTGTAGGTAACTTGGTGATATGTTATATAGGGCTTTAAAGATAATAACCAGCACCTTGAATTGCACCTGGAAGGAAGCTAGGAGGCAATGCAGCTTGCTCAACAGAGGTATTACATGATTAACCTAGAGATACCCATTAATTGTATGTGGGAATGACCTTGGGAGATTGGGCCCAGAGACACTGCCTAGGGAACAGACAAGAGACAGCATAGTCTGCAGCTGGATAATGGAATGGAGTAAGAGGCTCAGAAGAGACTCTACTTTCTCAGGGGTAAAGGACATGGGAGGAGAATTGTACTTTCAGACTTGCAAGAGTCTGTTAATGTAAACTTCCAATAAAGTAGAATTAGCTAAACGGGTCATGCTTTCTGTCTGGTTTACCTGGTAAAGTTGACAGTCCATTACTACACTCAATGCTACATTCTGGACTAGTTATAATGTTTGTGTGGTTTTCAAGGGCAGCCCTATGTAGAGTGAATTGCAGTAATCCAGTAATCTGGCCCTCCCAGGTAAACCAGACAGGAAACCTGACCAGCTGATCTAATTCTGCTTTATTGCAAGGCAACGTTAACATACTATTTTAAGTCTGAAAGTACAAATTTCCTACTGTCTTTTTACACTCTGATCAGTTAGAATAGGCCCTTCTCCAGCACCAGAGATGGAGAATCCACCAATGGGTTAGATCTGCCTTCCTGCCCATTTGACCAAGTCAGCCAAACCTGCCACGCCTGTCTTGGGATAAGCCACTCCCAGTCTTGACTTGGTCTTCAGCCCAGACGGACGTGACAAATTTGGCTCCTGGTCTAAGGCAGGTAGTAGAGACTAATACATTGGTGGATTCTGTTCTCTTCATACTCACAGCCTTTTCAGCAGCGCTGGAATCAGCGCTGGGTGAAATAGTCTGTAGGAGGCTCAGGGGTGGCTCTTTTCCCTTTTCCCAAATCTGGGGCTTTTGCTGAGGCCCTAGCTCCCTCCAAAAGGGGAAAGCCCTCATCAGCTGTTCAGCGCTGGGATCAGTGCTGCAGCCGAAGCCTATCAAGATCTCCCGGGGGTGGGGATTTCCCCTCCATTCCATCACTGAACTGAGAAACCGGCTGGGTTTCTGCTCCGTCGGATCGGCGGCCGCCATCCCCTCGGATCCCTTTCTTACCGGCTTTCCTCTGCTGCTTCGAGTAGCCGCTGTGATTCTCATTTCTTCGGACGGGGGACTCAATTGACGCGCTAGAGCCTTACCGGTCTTGCCCTTCGTCCTCAAGCGACCGCGGTACTCCTGAGCCGAGCAGTCACCTCGCCACTGTGCTGTCTGTCCCGGTTGCCATTTTGAACGCGGTCTCTCAGGTGGTGGTCCTCGCCAGCAGTAGCCAGAGGGTCACACTTCAAGGAACCCACCCAACTCACGCTTACGACGGATGCCAGTCTGTTTGGCTGGGGAGCACACCTGCAGTCTCAATTGGCCCAGGGACAATGGTCCCACGCAGATCTGAAACACAATATCAATTGGTTGGAGCTCAGAGCCATACACCTGGTCCTCCGCCACTTCCGCAACAGGGTGGTGAGGCAACACGTACTAGTCCTCACGGACAACGTGACGGCAAAAGCCCACGTGAACCGGCAAGGGGGCACCCAATCCAGGGCTCTCATGACCGAGGCCCAGGTATTGGGCTCCTGGGCAGAGACCAACCTGTCCTTCCTCAGGGCCGAACACATCTCGGGGAGGCGAACCGACAAGCGGATTTTCTCAGCAGGTCAACCGTAGACCATTCCAAATGGCGCCTGCATCCGGACCTCTTCGCGGAAATAGCGCAGAGGTTCGGACAACCAGTCATAGACTTGTTCGCTTCACCAACCAATTCCCAACTTCCAAGGTTCTTCTCCCGGTTCCCATCCCCGGGGGCAGAGGGAGCGGACGCTCTCAGATGCCCATGGCCGGGGGAACTGCTTTACGTGTTCCCCCCTCCCTCTGATTCTTGCAACCATCTGCAAGATGTTGCAGGAACGGGCAGAAGTCATACTTGTGGCCCCATATTGGCCACAAAGACCGTGGTTCGCTGACCTAGTAAATCTCTCCAGTTCCTCTCCATGGAGGATTCCCCCGGACCGCATGTCTCTCAGCCAGGGAGTTCTACAACACCCAGAACCCAGAACCCCAGTGGCTGCAGTTAGCCGCCTGGCACTTGAACGAGGAAGGGAATCATACTGAGCAGGGAATCATACCCCACAAGAGTAATTTCCATGATTCAGGCCTCCCGCCGACCGGCGACAAATTGCATCTATGACTCCAGATGGAGGAATTTTTGCAATTGGTGCGAGAGGCGACTACTAGACGTCTCGGATCTGACAATCCCCGAGAATCTGGAATACTTGCTCGAGGGCCTAGACAGGGGTTTAGCACCTAACACCGTCCGCAGGCAGGTCGTGGCCCTGTCCACCTTACTTACCTGTGCCAATTCAGTGCCTTTGACACAGCATCCCAGGATACGCTCCTTTCTCTAGGACGCCACCAACACTAAACCACCCGTGTTACATAGGAACCCCTCCTGGGAACTGCCATGGGTCCTGCGGGCCTTCACCAAATCACTGTTTGAACCCATCAGATCTTGTTCCCTGAGGACCCTGTCCCTGAAGGTTACCTTCCTGATCGCTATCACCTCAGCCAGGCGCATTTCTGGGCTTGTGGCATTGTCGGTCAGAGAGGACCTCTGCACCTTTCACCAAAACCAGGTGGTCCTCCGATTGGACCCCACCTTCATCCCTAAGGTCAACAGCTTTTTCATAGGGCCCAAGAAATAGTTTTACCGGATTTCTGCCCTAATCCGTCTCACACCTTGGAACGGCAGTGGCACACACTGGACGTTCGCAGGGCGTTACATTACTATATCAAGCAAACGGCACCCTTCCGCAAATCTGAAGCCCTCTTTGTTTCCTTTCACCAAGCCTCTAGCAGGCAGAAGGTGTCCGCCTCAACCATAGGCAGGGGAATCAAGGCTTGCATCGCGGAGGCGTACAGGTCATTTTCCCTGCCAGTGCCACGCCACGTCACGGCACATTCTACTCTCAGTGCTGCGACCTCCGCAGCAAGGGGCCACACAGGCCTCTATCGAGGAGGTTTGCAGGGCGACGACATGGTAATCGCCCTCCCCATTTGTACGGCATTATAAGATAGACCGATTTGCATTGGCGGACACTTCCTTTGGAAGGAGGGTCCTTCAACAAGTGGCTACTGGGGACGTGGTTAGGGCTCCCGCTGTTTCCCCCCCATTGGGACAGTGAGGCTTTGGTATGTCCCATTGGTGGATTCTCCATCTCTGGTGCTGAAAAAGGGGTGTTGTCTTACCTGAATGCCTTTTCTCAGCACGGAGATGGAGAATCCACTCCCACCCTTAAGGTCAGTTAGGCCATAGTAGGGATCCGGGAGCCAACACATCGAACTGTCATCATCTGCTTTCACCTTCATCAAGACTGGGAGTGGCTTAACCCAAGACAGGCATGGCAAGTTTGGCTGACTTGGTCTAATGGGCAGGAAGGCAGAGCTAACCCATTGGTGGATTCTCCATCTCCGTGCTGAGAAAAGGCGTTCAGGTAAGATAACGCCCCTTCCTAAGTTTATTTCTCTGGCTGTTAAGCAACTACAAACTCCTCGCCATCTTGTCTGATTGTCTATGGAGATTCTCAGTCTTCCAGATCATAGTTATCCCAAAGATGCTTTTTCATGAGGTAACTGGACTTTCTTGTTTTTCTTTGAAGACGTTTTGCTTCTCATCCAAGAAGCTTCTGAAGCTCTAACTGCAAATGACCAGCTGACTGCAAGGAGTATAAATCTTTCCATTTCCCATCATCCAGTCAGAGCTGAAGAAGCTTCTTGGATGAGAAATGAAATGACTTCAAAAAAAAACCAAAGTCCAGTTGCCTCATGAAAAAACATCTTTGGGATCTTGTCTGATCATTCCCTAGGCAATATTTCTTCCCTTCATCTCTCACGGTCATTCCCAAATATATACCATTAGAAGACATAGAAATGACCAGGGCGTGAGAGTTCATGAATCTCACACCAACTCTGTGCCACCCTGTCCAGAATCAAAGATTAAATATCACTTGGGCATGGGGGACCAAAAACCTAGAGCCACTCCATATTGTCAGGGTTGAATTGAAGAAGACTGGATGACCTCCTATGGTGGTTTTATATAGATGTTAAAAAGAAAAAGAAAAAACTAAGCTACCCCACTTTTCAGGGACCTAAGGCTTAATCTCTCCTCGCCCACCAAAACCAATTGGAAATGGCTACAGAGGGAGGAGGAGGAAAACCATCATAACATTGTGCATCCCACTCCCAGCTCCCAAAGCCAGTCCAAATGGATAGCATGGTCAAGGGTATGAAAAGGTCCAGGAATGCCAAAATGGTTGCCCCACCCCCAACCCAAACTATCCAAATGTCATTGGCAAGTGCGACCAATACCATTCCAGTGCTGTAACCCCGCTTGAACCCAGACTTGAAAAGGGTCCAGATAATCTGGCTATCTGTAGTTTATGCCAAACTATGTGAGTTCCATGATGGCTTGTACTGTTCATTTCAACCTTGATTGCAGACAATATCCCTTCCCTGTGTGATGGAGGTAAGAGTGGACAATGAAATAGGCAGGTTTCATACCTGAAGTAAATTATCTTGGCACTAAATCGTACCGTAGGTCTCTAATCCTTAACCTTAAATTTACCTCTTGGCTAGATTTGGCAGCAGACTCCTATACATACATAACCCAGCTAGATTAACATTTTATTGCAGACAAAAATGAAGCTGCAAACATAACTGGGCAAATAAATCATAGATTTTACATGTCTGTGCTTCAAACATACCTTCTTTCTTATTCTGGATATTTTGCAAGACTCTTGATGGTCTTTGGAGGCAGCTGAGATACATTAACATAACAGTTTTGTCTATGCTGAGAATAACTGATTCCCATCATGCCTGGCTCAGTGCTGATAACCATAATAATGTGCATAAAAGCTAAACCTTGCATTGACTCTAGCTTTGAGTCTAATTTTAATGTAATTCAAACTTTAAGTGTTTTATAATGGAGGTTTTTTTTCCCTCCACATTCTTTTCAGTGTTTTAGATTAATTGTAAGGAATTGCTTTTGTCACAGAACCATTTAGATAATACAGAATTGCTCTGTTATAGAAGTGCTTTGTGGATGTAAACTTCTCTGAAGTAGGACCATCTATTTAAGGAGACAGCAGTTTCAAATAGTGCCAAAAGGCAACTTTATTCTTCCCCAGGAGCTAATTTTTCAGAGTGACACATTTTGGTAGTTGTAAGAAAAACTTGGAAAGGTGAACATGGGTTTTCCCCCAAATTTAAAATGATTTTTTAAAAAATGTAAAGAATCATTTATCTATATTCCTTTTAAAGATTGTCTGAATTGGAAACTAACAATATAGCTTGTAGTAACAAATTTCATTATTTATGAATTTTGTAAAGCAAGACTTCCTTTTACTGATGTTGAATCTCCCCATGTCTTTGTACCTGATAAAGCTATAATCTCATAATATTTGATCCACATTTAGAAACCATATAATCAAACAGGGATTATTTTTCTCCTTGAAAGAAAACTTTACTTGAAAAATTAAATTATTGGATCTGTCTCTTCTGTCTCTTCAGATGCCTATTATATGCCAGGAATAGGCTTGGCAATGTTTCTTTGATATTTCTTTCCATATAATAGTTTAGCAAGTATTTATAATGGGACAAATATGTATCTTTGAAAATGTTATCTATTCAATTCTACATAACTCTGGTATTTCTTCCTGACATAATATGGACATAAATAAAATAAAGTACATATTTATTGATTCCCTACTGCAATCAAGAAGACTTCTAGCAGTTTCATATAAGTAATATAGCATAATACATCAAGCTAATTGCTTTGTAAAAGGAGCTGGATTTTTTTATTGATTCTCCATTAAGAAAAATAATAAATTTCAAACCAATTTATAATAAACCTATGATGCTGAAAAATACTTTACACACTTAGACAATACTTCCCAAGCCCTAAAAAAAGTATATTCATTTTAATTTTTTTATAATTTCTATATCTTATTCCAACTACAGTAAAAACATCTTTATATGATGTGTTATAATGTGAATTCCATTTGCAGAAAACATATAGTAGTAATTATACTTCACAAAATTGCACTACATGATAAAATATTTCTGAAATTCTGATCTCTTTTATGTACAGCTGTTACTATCAGATCAGTAGGATACAGCTTCTTGAACACAGCTAAATGTTGCTGTATTGTCTATAAAATTAGGCAGACTTTGGCTGCCGATCAATGATCTCACCACTAACTGTAATATAATAGTATGTCTCATTCTATTTTATTTTAATGTTTTAATTTTTAATTCTGGTTTGTGACCATAATAAAAGATTGATTGATCACTAAATTGCAGAATATTAAATGTATTTATTTATTCTGAGGCCGCTCAATTCTTTGATCACTCTTAAACTGAAAAGAGTTCTTTGGCCACCCTATCCTAAGGTCTGGGAAAGGAACCCGATTTTTAATAGTTTCCTAAACATTATAAGGATTTATTATTTAAAATTCAAATGACTACAAAGATTTATAGGAATGGTAATTCCTTCATTAGAGCATTAGAAAAGATACACATAATAGGATCTTTTTATGAGGAAATAGAAATTTAAACTGGGGCCATATGGCATGCAACTAATCACATTTTGTTCAATCACAATTTCCAATATCCTTGTGAGAATAAATTCTCACAGTCT
>NW_015388829.1:44421-122293 GCF_001527695.2 Protobothrops mucrosquamatus
CTAAATGAATGGCCCGCAGCTCCAACCAGTTGATGTCGTGCCGAAGGTCCGAATGGGACCAACGACCCTGTGCCCACTGCGATCGAAGGTGCGCACCCCAGCCAAACAGGCTGGCGTCGGTCGTCAGCAGTGTTCGGCCCGGTTCTTTGAACAGTGACCCCTTGAGGGTGGCTGACGACAGCCACCATCCGAGGGACAGTAGCACCTGAGGGGGGAGTCTCACCCTTTGATTGGAGGCACTTAGGTTCTGCCTCTGAAAGGGTAACAGGAACCGCTGTAGTTCCCTGGAGTGGAGTCTGGACCACGGTACAATGGCTATGGTCGATATCATTTGACCCAGTAATTTGGAGAGAGTGAGCAAGGACGCTGTGCGTCCCCTGCGTACCTGGAGGACTGAGTTCCTCAGGGTGTCCCGGCGTTCCTGAGATAAGTACACCTTGCATTGCAAAGTGTCTATTATGGCTCCCAGATGCAACAGTTTTGTTGTGGGGATCATGTGACTCTTGAGGAAGTTTACCGAGAACCCATGGTCCTGGAGCACTCTCACTACCAATGTTAAGTCCGTCTTGGCGGTCTGGATGGAAGATGACTGGATCAGGATGTCGTCCAAGTAACATTGGACCCTGACCGGAACCATCCGTAAGTGAGCTGCCAGGACCGCTAGGATCTTGGTAAACACCCTGGGAGCCGATGAAAGGCCAAAAGGTAGGGCCCTGTATTGGTAATGGTGACCTTTGTAAGCAAACCGTAGAAACCGTCGGTGGGCGAGAGCGATGGGGATATGAAGGTACGCTTCCGTGAGGTCAATGGACGTCAGGAAGTCTCCTTTTCTTACGCTTCCCAAGATGGATCGGAGCGTCTGCATCTTGAACTTGCGGTAAACAAGATGGTAATTTAAACCCTTGAGGTCCAAGATGGCCCTCCATCCCCCCGACGACTTGGGAACGACAAAGAGGATGGAGTAAAATCCCCGACCTCTCTGGTCCACCGGAACCGGTTCTATGGCCTGTATGTCCAGAAGGTGTTGGACGGCGTCGCCCATCAACTTCCTCTTTATTCGATTTCGAGGGCAAGGGCAAGAAATAAAGTGATTCGGGGGATCGGAGATGAACTCCAGGTAGAGGCCGTTGCGTATGGTGTTGAGCACCCATGAGTCCGTGCTGGTAGCCTCCCATTGGTGGGCAAAGAGAGATAGTCTGCCCCCTATGGGAATAACCGTCAGGGAGTCACTTGGAGCGCCGGAATGGGCGGCCGCTCCCCCGAAAGGGCCGCTTACCCTGAAATTGTTGCCTGGGTTTAGCCGTTTGTCCGTCGTATTGTCTGTCCTGCCTGTCCTGCCTGGCCGGAAAGGGGCGAAAAGGCTGGAAGGGCTGGGTGTAAGTGTACCTGTTATTAGGCCGAAAGGACTGTTTGCGGGGATAAAAGGTCTTACGTTTCTCCGACTTGTTCAGAATGTGGTTGAGGACCTTACGCTTGTCTTTATTTTCAGTCAGGTACGGTTCTAAGGCCGTACCAAACAGCTTGCCCCCTTGGTACGGGGCCGACGACAGGCGCCACTTTGACTTGACGTCGGCACGCCAATGTTTCAGCCAAAGCATCCGCCGCCCAGTGACGCTAGAGGCCATAGCCTTGGAGGCGAACCTGGTGGCTTGGAGAGATGCATCTGATGCATATTCCATGGCTGCTATCATTTTACTGAGGTCCTGGTGAGAGCGGACATCATCAGCTGGGGTCCGGGCCTGAAGCTGTTTGAGCCAGCGATGGGCGGATCTATTAAAGAATGAAGCGGAGGAAGCCGCTCTAATCGCCCAAGCCGCCGCCTGATGGGTCTTACGATAGGCGAGTTCGGACTTACGGTCCTCCGCTTTGAGGGCTTCAGAGACGTCTCCGGGTATGGCGGTGGAAGAGATCAGTGGACCGAAAGGTTCATCCACTGCCGGTACCTCTAAGGCCTCCTCCAGCTCCTTAGCTACATTATAAAGTCTCTTGTCAGTAGCGCTAGGCAGAGGGAGGGAAGCTGGAGAAGCCCATTGCTTTTGTATAGCGGACATGAACATGGGAGGGCATGGGATGCGATGTTGAGCCGCCACTGGCTCAGTAAAATTGGGATCTAACTCCGGATCCGGGGAAACAGTGGCCGCCATTGAAGGAGGCTCAGCTCCCCGGTGGGCCGTGGATGCGACCTTTCGGAGCAGAGTGACAAAAGCAGAAGGATTAAACATGCCACTGAATGTCGGAGCATCAGGGGAAGTCTCCTCCTCCTCGGACATTGGTAACCCCTGGTCAGTGCCCTGGTCGTGGAGGGAAAGGCCCTCTGAGTACGAGGATCCCGACGGTGAGGAAGGTGCTTCATAAGTCTCCTCATCCTGACCTTGTGTAGGGGTGGGATTCACAATCGGAGGTCTAGGCGGAATAGCCCTGGCGTTCAAGGCGCTGTCAACTGCTTGCGCAATCAAGAAGGTCAGGCACTCCTCCGAAGGCATGGGGACAGACTCCGTAGGTCGGAGGCCTGCAGCTGTAGGGGTGAAAGTTGCCTCTGGGGGGCCGTAATGTGACCGCGGAGCAGGAGGTACGGGGGAATGAGAGAGTTCTCCCGTAGTCCATCCCCTCGGGGAAAAGGCAGGAGGTCCCAAGGGTAGAGTGTACGTTAATCCCTCGGTTTGAGGGAGATCTAGTCTAGCTGCCTTTTGTGCTCTAGAAAACTCCTTTTCAAGGGCCTGATGTCTCCGGCTGGCTTGTTTGTCTGCCCTCTTGGAGGACTTGTTCGTAGACCTGCCCTTGGTTTTAGATGTAGGCATGTCAGAACCCTCCAGACTGGGTGGAGTGGCAGACATTAAGGTGGGTAGAGGAGGCGCAGCAGCTTCTGAAGAAGAATTGGTAGCCTCCATTCTCCAATAGCACAGGGGCTCGAGTGGGACCCCCCGGTATCTAGAGAGTACACCTCTGGGTGAGGACACACGCACTGTGGGTACGTATGGGACCCAGGTACTTTTAGGAACCCACTGAATAATCTTATTGGTCGGAAAAGGACAGGCACACTATCAGTATGTCTGGAATCTGGCCTAATTTGAATGAGGAAAAGGACAGATGCTCTGATGGAACACCTGGAATCCTCGTGACCAAATGTCAAATAACAGTCACGAAAAGAGTGACTTTGTTCCTTAAGGCAAGCAAGCAGACTAGGAGACACGAGGGCCTGAGGAGGAATTTTGTAGGGCTGTACAGGATCCCTATCACAAGCTAAATCTAACTGCTGATAATGTGGGGTGAGATTCTAGTCAGAGGAGGACCTCAAAATGGCGGCCGGACCTCAAATGGCGGCCTATTGAATGCTGGGCGTTGTGTGCAATGCCAAGCTCCCCCCTTTTCCACTTAAGTGACTGTTTCTTTTAAACCTGAGGGTAAAATATAGTCTGGGAAAGCCCTTTAATTCTTCCGAAACTGAGAGTTCTCCGGTTAATTTGCTCGATGCGCGGTTCAAAATGGCGGCCGCGCGTTATGGTAATGAGCCCTGAACGAGCTGCAAGGCTTCCCCGGCTATCTCCCTCGCGCGGTCCAAAATGGCGGCCGCGCGCGGTGGAATCAACCCTTCACGTCGAGCTGCAATGCCTGAGGGAAGCAGTTCCGAAGGACAAGGAAACCCCCGCTGGCACGCCTAATATGCAAATGGGGGACGAACGGCCGTTCGTCAGTCCCTTGAGCCAGCAGGACTCCCTTGCCGTTCGCGCCCTTTCTCCGGCCTTTTGTCAGCGATCAGCGAGAGGGCTACCTTCCAAACTGTTCCTCGAGCGGCAGAGCAGTCCTGAGGATCTAAGGCGTGCGCGCGCTCGCCTCCCTTGCCGATTCGAAAGGCCCCGGTCACAAACGGCCTGCAACAAGGCCTGCTTGCAGCAGGACAAACTTTTTACACTCCGTCTGTCACCGGGCCGCAGCCGCGAGCTCCGGTGAGAACGGATCCAAATAGAGGTTGGGGGAGGAGAGGGGCGAGAAGGATCCCCTTCTCGGGAAAGGAGAGGGGTGAGAAGGATCCCCTTCTATCTGGTAATACTGGGAGGGAGGAAAAGGAGAAGGAGCCTTTCTCCCAATTGAAGGCTTGGAAAATTTTTCTAACAGTTCCCCAAATTTCTCGAAATTAAGCTAAAGCAGCCAAAGAAGGTGGAGGATTCACCAGTAGCCAAGACTATACCTGCCTAAGAGCCAGAGTTACACGTCCGTCCATGGGCAAGATTAAGTCAAGACTGGAGTCTATGGTCCAGGACGGGCGTGGCAACTTTGGCTGACTTAATCTGATTGGGCAGGAAGACAGTCTACTACCCATGGGTGGATCCTCCATCTCCAGTGCTGGAGAAAGGGAGTGTGGTGCTTGTGTGGTCTCGGGCCTCTGAAAATCATGTGAGACCGGAGAGTACTTTTGTGTGGCTTTTGGAGGTTGCAGAAGGCTTTTTTGTAATACAGCAGCAGCCACCTTAGGTACGCCTCAGGTGCCTGTAATAAAAAGAGAACACTACCTGAAGGTAAGCAGTGCATGGCAGAGAATGCTAGGCCACAGAGGCAATCATGCCATTCCCAAAGCTCAGGCAACTTAAGCAATGGCGTAAGATGGCCTCTTGAGTTTCAGGCCCAGCCTTGGTGTTGCTGCTGAGTGCCGCTGCTCAGGATGGGCTAAATGAGGAAAAGAACATTGTTTCCCATTTGTTTACCAGAATCAAACTAGGCATTTTCTGAATTTTTGACTTGCCAAGCCCAAAAAGTTTGCCATCATTGTACCAGATGAAACTATCACAAAAAGGTGTAACTCGAAAGAGAAAGGCTTTTTCCCATTGCAGGCAGGAAAAAAAGAAGTGTAAGAATTTGAACCTTGATTTCCTTAAAAGCAGGGCTTGTGTTTGATACACAGCGCATAATAAAATTTATTTAAATATATTTAACTTCCTCTCTCACTAAAGTAGTTTGGTGGGGAACAATGATAAACAGCATTTCAGAGTAAAAATAATGTTACTAATATAACAAAGATAAACAGCAGCTGGGAATAAAAACAATTACTGAATAGTATCAAGCACCTGACCCCATGCTTGAGCAAAGAGCCATGTATTCAGTGCTGTTTGGAAGGCCAGCCACATTGGGGCTGATCTGGGTGCTCCAGAGGCCACATGCTGCAACTGAGAAAGCCTACTGGTATTCTTAGAGCAACACCAGCACTTCCGCAACACATCTGTATGTAAAGTCTCCCATGAGATAGGAGTATTGGATACATGTGTACATTCTTATTTTTGTGAAAAAAAGGATTTCATTCACATGCAGATGCAATGGCAATGCTAACTTTGTCCATGCTCTATTTTGGTATGCGACCTCACAAGTTAAAAACAAATTTTTCTTTCCTGATTTAAAAAAAAAAACTTGTGACATAGTAGGGAAGAATGCCTAGGTGACCTGCTTCAAAGTTTGGGCTACTTTCACTTCATGCAATTCTTCATTTTTAAATTGGACTGCCTGTTAAATAAATATAGCTTGGAGACTTCCAGTTTTGCACCGTAGCGCACGGCTGAGGGATTGCAGAGCTCTGCACCCCATGGCTAGTTTCGTCCTGCTAGGGGACCATAAATGGCTCTAAAGTCGCCCCGGAGAGGTGACAAAAAAAGAGGGGCGCCCCAATGATTGCAGAATGATGGCGGTCATCCTGCTCAATCCGGGGGAAGCCCTCTACCGACAAGAGAAAGCTGGCCACACCTCGGTGAGCAGCCCAAGCTACTTGCAGCCAAAGTCCAAAGGCACCAACCAGAACAACAGTGAACAGCGTGCTTGAAACTGGGTGAGGAATTCAATCTTCTCTCTCCTATTTTGTATCTGATTTCCTGGAAAAGATCCCCAAGAAGCAAAAATCCTCCCAAAGTGAGAAGGAAGGGAACTACACCCCCACCCTCCCATAGATGGAAGCAGCGAATTAAACTCTTATGTGGAACAAAAATATATTGAAATGAGGTTAAAAATACTACAGTCTGGACAAATTTGAAAACTAAGAAAACTGTTAAAACTCCATACCTGAAAAAGTATTGATGAAATAATAATAACAACAACAACAACAACAACTCTTTGCTTCAAAAGTTGGAAAATGAACAGCTACTGACACCTAGTGGAGGATTAGAGAAAACTATAGCTGCATTGACTCAAAATTTGGCAAGACGCCCAGAAATAGCAAAAAACCAGCTGGGAACAAAGCATTAGGTAGGTTATTTAATACAGATGAAACTATATATGTTTAGAAACTACTAACCTTCTGGGATTATAAACACACTGAGCTGCATTTTTAAGTTTAAGAACTGTTTTCAGAGAAAGAAAAACTTTGGCCTTTGGTTAATCTTCTAAAGGGGAAGTTACTGGAAAGCTTTCAGGTGGTTAAACACTTTGGACTGAAATCTTGGCTAGCTGATAATCATAAGACCCCCTGAAAAAAAGAGCTGTCACAAAACACTGTTTTCAATGGTGTTTTGATAATTGAAAACATATTGGATTACAAAAACCATATATAAAGATAAGAACTACACAAGATTTGGTTGTTTGGATTTTAAGATAGGCTGGTTTCATAAAGCTAATTAAAGAGACTATGGCACGGGTGAAAGACTTAGAGCGGGGAGACAAAATGGATGTTGTATATTTATCTAAAAGTGACAGAAAACCACGTCTAACACCTCCTCCTGAAGACCCTAGCATGGAACATCAGAGATCTGCAGGAACAATGACTCAAGACAAAGCAAATACATTTCAGGAGAAAATATATGCAATGCTCTGACAGATTCAAATGACAATTGTCTTAAATCATGATGAGATTAAAAACAACTTTGATAACATAAATGAACATATTTCTAATCTAAACTTACAATTAATGCTCAAAAAATGACGATAAAGAATGAACAAATCAGACAATAGAATACAAATCAGAGGAAAATGACTTAAATATGGAAGCTACAAATAAAGAGAACTACAACTTAATACAAACAAAAGAAAATCTGCAAAATTTTGCTACAACAAAGGAAATAAAAAATATGTTTTATCTTCCAGGACTTCAAACTTGAGGACAAAAAAGATTTAATAAAATGGATTAAAAAGCTGCCAGGAGAATCATTAAAATGTGGGAGACAAAAATGAATATTCTACTTAATTTGTCTTTTTTATCTCCAACAATATCTACAAAAATGCAATCTGGCAAGATAAACCTACTGATTTGGAAAGCGACCTGGCAAAAGAAGAAGATTAGAACTAGATTTAAGAGATGTGATTCAAGTTACCAGATGGAATATTATATGATTAAATACTTGTTTGAAGACAATCAAAAGAATAGACAAAGCTTGGACATAAAGGGGCCCTATAGTAAGAGGGATAAGATATATAAGTAGTATCATATTTTTAAATATATGAAATGTAAAAATATTGAGACAGTGTATTTGAATGAAAAGTTTGGATATTCAAAGGTAATGAATTTTGAGAAAATTATGACTGATAAGAGTAGTTTCAATACCACTGAGGGGAAATTAAGCTTAAATAAGAATCTTGAAAACAGGATATATAATGACTTAATAAGATGACTTCTATAAATACAGTTGAAACATAAGCTGATTAGAAAAGATGTTATATGTTATTGTTATATGTATAAATACTAGAAAAATGTTTATACCCAACTCTATATGTATTGAAAGTATTAAGAATTATATTTCTTTAATGTAGACAAAAAGAGAATAATGCTGGAAGAAGAGAGGGTCAAGGAAATATATTATCAAGTAACATATTGATCAATTATAGAAATTAATTATTATTGTTTTTAAATATATGAACCCAGATAACACATTGTTCATTAACACATTGTTCATTAATCACTAAAGTTTGTTATTGTAAAAAATTAATAAAATATATTAAAAAAAATAAATACAGCTTCAAGCAAGGGATTATCCTCTGACACCTCCTCAAATAGAAAACTGCCTTGTAAAATAGATAAATGGCTACAGTATATAATGAGATATTATATACCTCTCTCTCATCCTGCTCCTGTCCTTCCCATCTTTTAATTGGGCCACTGTATTTTTTTAATTTGTTAAATGGTTCTAAGAAATATTAAGCATACATTTTTAAGTTGGTTTATTCCAGAAATGCCCAACTGTACTCTGTACTCTTTTGACAGCAGTTATTCAACTAAGATAATTAAGACAATAAGAAGTATAGTGGGATTGATATAATTGCTGAAATGGCTGCTTATTTTATTTAGAATTTTATTTCAATACTATTTTGAAGCCAGTTTCATGAAATTGTCATTAGTTTCTTTGTATAACTTTGACTCTGTTTACACAACATCCTTAACATGGTTGCAGTCTTTATACTTGCTTTGGATTTATACAATATATTGAATCATTGGCTGATAAAATCATAGAATGTAAGGGTGTACCCAGTGTAGAAATTTTCTGTAATTTGCTGCCACAGCAGCCCTAAGAAATCATGCAGCTTTTGTTTAAACACATGCTGTGTTTAAAGAAGTCTGCTCCATTTATGAGCAGCTTTTACCATTCGGAATCTTTTTCTGATATCCAACCAAAGTCTGCTTGTAATATAAACCCATTTTTCCTTGATCTGTCTTATGAAATAACTCTGCACAATTATGCCCCATTTTATGGGTGTGACAGTCCTTCAGATTTCAATTTTCATGTTCCCCTGCCGTCTTTGCTGCTAATATCTCAAACCAGTTCCTTTTTTCTTCTTGATCATCTTGGTTGCTTTCCAGATTGTGCACTTTCTAAAATGTGTTGCCCAATACAGGGTACAAGGTATAGAATAAATTATTTAATGACTTCTTAACACACTAAACTATACATACACATGCACACAAAAAATAACCACATTGAATACTAAGTAAACCAGGTATATTGTATAGCTGCAGTCACCATGTTTGTAATTGTTTAAGTTCAGTATCGTGTTTGAATAGATCCTGTGTATACAATTAATAAAAATATTCTTTCATGTTATTTATGCAAAACAAATACATGCAAAAATATTGGACCTTACATCAATAGAAATAATGAAGACAATTGATTTTTATTTAGTTCTCTATAGAGACTTTCAGATTAGCTTACCTTGAACAGCCGTATCAAATATGCCAAAAGAATTCTCTGCCAAAGAACTTTGATCAAGATGTTTTTAACTTTTTAATGCATTGCTGTTTATTTTATATTACAGAAAATAATGCTGTAAAAATGTGAGAATAAACCAGTACAGTTTGTATAGTAAGTCCTCAGTTTAATAGACTTCAACTAAACACAAAATATGTGTATTTTTTGCTTTTTCACATCATAAAATATCATTTGTGAACTTATGCTTCACAAAAAGCTGCTAATGGTTAAAGCATTGGACTAAGGATGGAGAAAACCAGGTTCTAGTCCACCCTCAACAGAAATTCACTGGATGATTTTGACTGATATATAAATGACAAAACTAATGTCTGAAAATGCAATGTAATCAACAGAAAATAGTTACTGAGAGGCAAAGCACAGAGAAACTTTTGAGGAAATAAAAGAACATACCTTGATCTCTCTTTCACTCCATCTGCTACTTACTTCAGCCATACCTACCATACTTAGTGCTTTATTCAATTCAAAGTAGAATTGATTATTGTGGGAGAGGAGTCACAATAGTCTTTCACTAACTTTGTTTTTGGCTTTGAATCTTTACTCGGGACCAGATAAAAGGATTTATTTATTTTTATTTTATTTATTTGTTTGAATTTATTAGCTTCCCAAATCCAATAGATTTTGGTTGGTTTTCAAAACTAGAAAATCCATATAAATAGATAAAATATAAAACCGAATGTAGAGCCCAGACTATAATCTTATAAACAACACAAATAAAAAAAAAACAGGCTTGCTATTACTGTTCACACTGCATTTTCACATTTTGAACCAGCTGTAGCTTCCATGTGGTCTTCAAGGCCAACCTTTTGTAGAGCACACTACAATAATCATGAGGTGACCAGAACTTGTGTGATGGGCCTTTCAGTAGAAGAAATAGCGCAAGATGGTGCATAAGATGAACCTGTGGAAAGATTCTCCTGTCATAGATGCCATCTGCTCTTCAAGCAGCTGCACAAGTCCAAAAGGATCCCAAAATTGTGTACTAGTCTTGGATGAGGAAGTGAAATCCCATCTAAGACCAATAATGGTAACATTACCATTATTCCAACCCAAACAACATCAAGATACTCGGTCAACATAGCTTCACCTGTGGAGTTGAGATATAATGTTGGATATCATCAATATACTGATTATACTGAATCTTGAATTGGCACATGATCTCACCCAGTGGTTTCATGTAAACATTGAACAGGACAGGGGAGAGTCTTGACCCTTGAGGAAGATCACATGTGAGGGGCTGCAGATGCAGTATTCCCCCCTCCTGTCAACACTGATGTAAACTGATCACTGACAAGATCAGCAGTCCTCCCATTCCCAACCCCTGCAGCTGGTCCATCTTTACTTGACAGTTGGAAAGCCACTAAGCTCTAGGAGACAGCAGAGTGCAGAGCAGCCAAACAGCATAAATGAAGGGATAGGCTGATGGGAGGAATTGAAGAGCACCCTGCATTTGTAAATGTGGGTTAACTGCCAAGCACCTGAATTTTAATCACATATATGTGGGGGTGCTGCAATGGCTATCGCTTCAAAGACCAAGCCTAAGTACCATCTGTTCAGTGCCACCATAACTTGAAACAGTTGTTGAACAAATTGTTATTTAGCAAGGTCTACCTGCATTTTTTAAACATCTGAAAACCGTTGAAGATCAAAGACTTTTCTTCTGAACAAATACCATCTGCCTGCCACTCTAGAAGAGCTATGAGATTTTGAGGTTTGTACATGTTTCTGCTGCGAAGATGTGAATTTCCTACAAGATGCTATGCATAAATAGCATTATCAGACATATGAATAAAACTCTAGGAAGTCTGTTGGTTATGAAGCTCCAGTTTACTAACAAACCTAGTTGTGATAATGGTATTACTTTCCACAAAGCATTTGAAGAAAACCTATTTACAGTGACGGCTATTTATAAAGGTATTCTGGGCGTATAATAAGATTATCAACTGATTTTATTTTGATTTATGCACCAGATTAAAAAGTTTTAGGATTGTTTTCTCCCAAATAAATGTCATAGTAATGATTATAAAAGCTGAAGTAGGAACTTATCTGTACATCACAATTCTGTATTACATCACTTTGTGAGTGTGGGGAAGCCATTATGTTATCTCAACAACTTGGTATTCAGTATATGGCACAAAAAATCTGGAAGTTTAAGTAGTGGAATTTCATATTTGGTATGCATATTCTGAGCACAATTTTACATTTCTGCATCTGTTTGCAGAAAGAAAATGTAAAATGCAAATATTAAGTGAATACATTATGCAAGACTTAATTAATTTATAAATCCTAAATTGGCAGCCATTTGTAAATGCAGCAGAGTGCAAAACACATTAAAATATGACATCTGATGTAGAATCTTTTCAGACATTGCGCTTTATAGCCTAAAGCTTTTTCTTTTGACTTTCGACATTACAGCTGATACAAAATGTTCTCCCATTTTATTCACTATCACCCTGAATTATAGACAGGATATTCATCTAATGTACAGCTTTCCCATGTTGTATACTATAGAAGTTCACTCCAAGGGCTGATCTAGATGTTGCTTGTGCAGACTTCAGAAGAACCATTATTTATTGAACTATATAACATTTCAAAATATCTGTTGAGGTTGCTCCCTTGATACATATTTTTAAATGGTATGTTTCTTCATCATAAATGAATGGTTTCTTGCAGTCTGCAGAGGAAGCACATCTGTACAGTGGGGAAGTAGTATGTCCTAAGAGAGTCCAACTCAGGACTGATAACACTATATAAAAAAAGGAGTTGGCCCTGAAAGATTACAATTCAGAGATCCATTTTCAGCAATTCCTGTAACTTTCACCATTGTGTAGCCCTAACTCTAGAAAAATTTCATGGTGAAATGGGTAACCTATCTTAGAAACCTTGCTCAGGATTTCTCATTTCAGGATTTGGCTTGCCCTTGGCACAAGCATTTTAAGTGATTATTAAGATTCTGTCTCCGTTTTCCTTAATGAGTTATTGCTATGTCAGTTAAGATTTATGCAAAAGTGTGTTTTCAACAGTTGTTGAGTTTTTTTCATTTGAGAATAAGGTAAGCATTTTCCTGTATCCCAATTTACAGAGGAGTAGGTGGGTTCAATATTGTTGGCCGCATCTTACTTTAAAAAAAGGGGGGGCACAATAAGTGAATTTGTTGATCAGGATTTAACTGGGAATGGAGGAGGGGTTGAATAGATAAGGTAGAGAGAGATGCATTTATGCCCTGTTGCAAAATCAAGTGAACTTTATAATTTTATTGTAGCATAAAATGTTTTGTACCTTCTTAGGTACATACCTTGTGATTTGTTGCTTTTGAAATCGATATACTGTATAATGCATATTAAAAGCAGCTGTTGTATTAGGAGACTGGGTTTATCTGGTTGATAGGCTGAATGTGATTGATATTTTCTTCCTGAATATCATTTGGAACGGATATAAGCAGCATCTTGCTTAACTATGTAGAACAGCTATTTTAAATTTCAGCTATATTTTATTAATGGATGGAGAAACTGAACAATGTGGCTCTCAACTTCTCTAGGATTTATATATTTCCAGTCTTGCCCCATCTTTCCTAGGATTTTACATTACTCTTTTGAAACACAGGTGCCCCCACACTCCCCTCATTAAACAATTAAGAGAAAAGGGCAATAAACTTGCAGTACTCCATTCTCCTTATTTTTCTGTGGGTGTTGCTATTAAATAGAGAGAATAAAGTATTAGCCATGAGAAAAGATTCTCTTCTAGATGGAAGAGCCTTATTAATAGATTCCCCTTAATTTTAAATGTAGATTTTAATAAATATGGAATGTGATTTAATAGATAGGAAATATGGTTTTGTGAAGTGAATGATGAAAATCCAAATAGGATGATTCTATCTGTCAAGAAAGAATTAACCAGGGAAATGAAAAATGTTTGCAGCTCTGCTCAGTGTTAACAAAGTATATGTTTTGCTTTCCTTTCCTTACAGCCAGTTAAAAAAGATAGTGTATAGTGGTAATTGAAATGTGTGTATCCTTTTATTTCTTCATAAATATGACCTAAAATTTGATCTGTTCTCCACATGTCCTAAAAGTAGAGAACCCAATTGAAAAAATGAGTCAAAAACTTTAAACTTGTTACAAGCTATATTTATTGAGGAAAATGAGTCAAAGCTACATATTCATGTGTAAAGCAGGATAAAAAAAAATCTCAAACAATATAATAATAATAATAATAATAATAATAATAATAATAATAATAATAATAATAATAATAATAATAATAATAATAATAATAATAATAATATGATGATGATGATGATGATGATGATGATGATGATGATGATGGTGTTGGTGGTGGTGGTGGTGGTGGTGGTGGTGGAAGGGACCTTGGAGGTCATCTAGTCCAACCCCCTGCTCAGGCAGGAAACCCTATACCATTTCAGACAAATGGCTGTCCAGTCTCTTCTTAAAAACTTTCAGTGTTGGAGCATTCACCACTTCTGGAGGCAGGTTGTTCCACTGGTTAATTGTTCTAACTGTCAGGTAGTTCCTCCTTAGTTCTAGGTTGCTTCTCTCCTTGATCAGTTTCCATCCGTTGCTTCTTGTCCTGCCTTCAGGCGCCTTGGAAAATAGCTTGACTCCTTCTTCTTTGGGGCAGCCCCTGAGATATTGGACCTTGCTGCAACTTAATGCAACTAAAGTCATGCAGCACCATGTAGACAATATAGATCAATAGAAGTACATATTTTTATAGTCTTAATCAGAACAATTATTTTGGAAGGTTGGAGAAATTGCTGTTTCAAAAACAATATAATCCCAGCTCCATATGAATGGAATCAGAGATTTAATCAAACTCATAATGAAAATGGATAAGTTATTTTGTTCTAAATTGTTTCAATAGTACCATTAAATAATGTGTTCCTACTTGGCCTTTTACTGATAAAGAGATGAAATTTGAACCATTAAATGAAGATAAACAAAAACCAATTGTAAAAAAGAACTTACCTGTAATAATAGTATTTATTTGCTTTATAACATGCAGAGTAATCTTTGCAACATGCTAGATACCTATTGAGAATATAAGGTCAAGTGCTGAAAATGGTAACAATTGGAGTTATCCATTCATCATTTCTATAATACTTGTATTCTTTAGGTTTATCTCCAGAAAGGAGATTGCCTGTATAGTAGAATGTGGGAATGACCTTCAGGAAAGAGGGGAAGTGATGCTGCCAAGGAAATAATCAGACAACAAAGGCAGGAGTCCCCAGGGGCTTAACGGTCAAAGAAAGAAATTTGGAAAGGATCCACCCGAAAGGATCAAGCAGTTAAAAGTGGTGGTGGGAATTTTTGTAGTTTCAGACTTGCAAGATTCTGATAATGTAGGCTTACAGTTAAGTAAATTTAGCTCATCTACTTGTGTTTCCTGTCTGGCATCTATTTATTGAAGCAAATGCTCTCTGAAACTGACACTGAATGTTTTAAGAGAGCAGTTTTCTGTAAACGTTAGCTGAATTTGCATTTCAGAAATATATCTTATTTGATTTCAAAATGATTCTTTTAAAAAAATATCTTTCTCCTCTACATGGAACCAAAGGGGAAGATTAATACTTGCCTGTATTGCTTTGATATTTATGAGACTTACATTGGAAGTAAGTTTGTTTTCAATACCCTTGTTTTCAGTACCCTTTCTTAACAATCCTAATTAGGATCAGCAACTCCATCACTAAGCAAAGCAGTCATTAAGTAAAATATATCACATGACTGCCCTGCCTAGCAGTTCCAGCAGTCTCTGTTGCCTTTGTTAAGTGAACTCAGCATGGTCATTAGGTGAGGACCCATCCCAATCCAAGCCATTCCCAGCTTTGTCCCAGCAAGGAACTTCATCCTCTTCAATTCCTCCGCTCTCATCTTCCCTCCCTAAGGCACAGCAAGAAACCCCAGAACTGCTGGCACAACTCCAGAGCTGTGGCAGCGTGACAGCATGATTTGTTTGTTTTGTTTTGTTTTGTTTGAAGTCTTTTCTAGTTTGTATGATGCAGAAATTAAAAGGGTTTTGACATTCTTTGCAAGCTAAAATAATTCCTTGTGACAGAATGCATGAAATATCTCGGTTATTTTAATATGCTGTGTACCTTCCCTTGTATATAATACCTAGGCATTATGCAGAATAACAAGAATTATTTAGGCAAAGTATGAAAGGAGCGTCATGGAAAGGGTTAGGGTTAGAGTTAGGGTTAATACCATTTATTGGAAAGACATATATGAAAATGAAAGGAAAAAAGTACAGGACTTTCTTATGGAAAAAAACAGAGAAAAAAAGACCAGCATTGACCTACTTCAGGGGTAGGCAACCTTGCTCTTTTATGACTCCATCATAGCTCAGGAATTCTGGGAGTTGAAGTCCACGAGTCATAAAAGAGCCAAGGTTGCCTACCCCTGACCTACTTGCTCCAACAAGAAAGGCTAGAAGGGCATTTTAGCAGCAATATTTTATACTTTGCCGCTTTGCCTTTGGCATTTTATAGAACGCCTAGGAAATGTGTGAAATATGAAGCATTTCATGCTTTGATGTCCTATTTTTGGCATTCTGTAGATTACATAGGCATTCTATAAAATGCCTAATTTCACACGTTGACGGTAATATGTATATCAATATCTTAGTGTTTAGGCATAATTGAATTCTTCACATTTTATGTTTGTTATAGAATCAACAGAGTCTAACATAATTGTTAATAAAACAGCTCTCAAAGAACTGGTTTTAAACACTGCCAGACTTGTGTCTTTACAAGCTATTAAAAAGGCATTATGCATAACATAATTAAACACAGAAATAGTGTTAAAACTTTTTTACTGTATGACTTGTCCAGTCATATTAAGGACATGAGACAGCATTTATCTGTCAGAGCTGATTATATGCTCCAAGTTAGTGTGCAATGTATACAGAAGACAGCAAACACAGTTATTATTTCTGCATGAAAATCTACCATAGCCAAGGAATTTTCCATGAAAATAAATTAAGTTAGTGATAATATCTAAGTCATCAAAGTTATCTAATTTCATAATGGGGGTATTCACAGTTAAGAATAGGAAAGATAACATAAGAAATTTTAGTCAGCTTTGGTAAGTTATAGGAAGTAAAGCAGTGACTTCATTGGGATAATCAAATGAGCCATTAATTCTAAACGTGCCATGCATTCTCTTTTCATAAAGGTTTGAGCTCTGTGTGATATACATCTTGTCTATACCTTCTAACGAAGTTCTGTGAAAAAGAAATCGTACCCTTTCAGATTGTCTGAATTTTTGCCTACCTTTGCAACTGAAGGTTATCGAAGCTTTGCGTGAGTCAAGATATATTAAGAGCATTTGAGTGAACAAGTAACACTAAAGTTCGATGCTCATTTCATTTATTTACAATGAGGGAAAAATTATTTGATCCCCTGCTGATTTTGTACATTTGCCCACTGACAAAGAAATGATCAGTCTGTAATTTTAATGGTACGTTTATTTTAACAGTGAGAGACAGAATAACAACAAGAAAATCCAGAAAAACGCATTTCAGAAAAGTTATAAATTGATTTGCATTTTAATGAGTGAAATAAGTATTTGATCCCTTCACAAAACGTGACTTTGTACTTGGTGGTAAAACCCTTGTTGGCAATCACAGAGGTCAGACGTTTCTTGTAGTTGGCCACCACGTTTACACACATCTCAGGAGGCATTTTGTCCAACTCCTCTTTGCAGATCCTCTCCAAGTCATTAAGGTTTCGAAGCTGACGTTTGGCAGCTCAAACCTTCAACTCCCTCCACAGATTTTCTATAGAATTAAAGTCTGGAGACTTGCTAGGCCACTCCAGGACCTTAATGTGTTTCTTCTTGAGCCACTCCTTTGTTTTGCCATGGTGGAATACCCATCCACAACCCATTTTCAATGCCCTGACTGAGGGAAGGAGGTTCTCACCCAAGATTTAATAGTACATGGTCCCTTCCATCATCCCTTTGATGCGGTGAGGTTGTTCTGTCCCCTTAGTAGAAAAACAACCCCAAAGCATAATGTTTCCAGCTCCACGTTTGGTGGGGGTGGTGTTCTTGGGGTCATAACTGCATTCCTCCTCCTCCAAACACGGCAAATTGAGTTGATGCCAAAGAGCTTGATTTTGGTCTCATCTGACCATAAAACTTTCACCCAGTTCACCTCTGAATCATTCAGATGTTCATTGGCAAACTTCAGACGGGCCTGTACATTACTTTTTTGAGCAGGGGGCCTTGCAGGCGCTGCAGGATTTTAGTCCTTCACAGCATAGTGTGTTACCAATTGTTTTCTTTGTGGCTATGGTCCCAGCTGTCTTGAGATCATTGACAAGATCTTCCTGTCTAGTTCTGGGCTGATTCCTCACCGTTCTCATGATCATTGAAACTCCACGAGGTGAGATTTTGCATGGAGCCCCAGACTGAGGGAGATTGACAGTTAATTTGTGTTTCTTCCATTTGCGACTAATCGCACCAACTGTTGTCACCTTCTCACCAAGCTGCTTTGTGATAGTCTTGTAGCCCATTCCAGCCTTGTGTAGGTCTACAATCTTGTCCCTGACATCCTTGGACAGCTCTTTGGTCTTGGCCATGGTGGAGAGTTTGGAATCTGATTGATTGATTGCTTCTGTGGACAGGTGTCTTTTATACAGGTAACAAGCTGAGAGTGCTCCTAATCTCAGCTCGTTACCTGTATAAAAGACATCTGGGAGCAAGAAATCTTGCTGATTGATAGGGGATCAAATACTTATTTCACTCATTAAAATGCAAATCAATTTATAACTTTTTTGAAATGCATTTTTCTGGATTTTCTTGTTGTTATTCTGTCTCTCACTGTTAAAATAAACCTACCATTAAAATTATAGACTGATCATTT
Source organism: Protobothrops mucrosquamatus (assembly GCF_001527695.2). Lineage (NCBI taxonomy): Eukaryota > Metazoa > Chordata > Lepidosauria > Squamata > Viperidae > Protobothrops > Protobothrops mucrosquamatus. The sequence continues at coordinate 62,472 of NW_015388829.1, forward strand.
CTTTGTTAGTGGGCCGACGTACAAAATCAGCAGGGGATCAAATATTTTTTCCCCTCACTGTATAAACAAAGTCATACAATGTGCAATGTGTTAGTATGACAAAGTAATCCACACACCCCATCCCCGCCAGCTAAATCAGTCAGTTAAAGAGAACGTGAAGGCTAGTTGTGTGAATATTTCATTTAAAAATGAACGTTGATTCAGGCACTCTTGCCCTGTATGCTTCTCAGAACTCTGTCTTCATCACAGTAAAGTTCTCACCATAAAGATTGTAGCGGCACTTATCTCATTCTTTAAAAATAAAGATCTAAAGATTTCTGTAAAACAGTTATGAAATCATTTCTGAGTTTTTATCAGTACATATTCAGAGACAATAGTGAACCTTCCCAAGATTGGCTCTGCTATTTAAAATCACTCAAAGATCATAACATAAAATAACATCCTGGGGTCTTTGGCCAACGTCGGCATTAAAGATTACATTACCAAAAAAGCATCAGGTAATGATATTCATGGGAGGGTAACAAGCCAGAACTCATTAAGAACATTAATGCTTGTTCCAAGTATGCCAGAAAGTGAACCTTCCACGCAATAGTGGAACCATTGAGCTACATGAATATAATTATTTCTGATGGGAACACAAACATTGCATTCCACCATAACAACCTCATCCCAGCTGTTAAGCATGAAGTGATATTATCATGACTTGGAGGTGTTTTGCTCCTCAAGGCTTTAACATTTGCCATTATTGAAGGAAGCATAAAATTTCACTTTGGGTCAGAAAACTCTACTGGAGAACATACAAGCAAGTCTGCAAGATAATGGTTAAAGGAAAATAATACATTGTTTTAGAATGGTTAAATGAAAGTCCACACATAAATCTCATAAAAGTATTTTGGCAGAACCTGAACAAACATTTTATGCTTGAAACCCCTCCAGTGTTAATTAAGTTGAAGCAGTTTGCCATGAAGGAATGGGCCAGAATTGCTACACAGTATTGTAATGTGAGAGGCTGATTACAAATTACAGGAAGCATTTGTTTGCAATTGTGGCAGCTGAGGAAGGTACAACCAGTTATCAAACGCAAGAGGGACATTTTCACACTGGATAACTTTTGTTTATGACATAAATGAAGCAAGCACAATATTTCAGTGTTAGGATTAATTAACAGGACCTATATGAAGATCTGATAAATTTTAGTAGTTGATCTATACAATTGTTAAGTGGACAGAGTCCCAGGTAAGAAGTGCAGTGTGCTTTGGGGTGTGGGGGAGACCCTGAGAGGCCCAGTGCAGGTCACACACAAGTAGAGGGTGTGCTGTGGACACATCTCTTCACTCTGACGCTGAACATCCTTCCTCGTGAATACCCATGGGGCACTCTCTGCTCCTTAGTTTAAATGCACTGCCCTCTGGAACTGAAAATCCTCCCTGGTGGAATCAGAGCAAAATCATATTTTTGACGCCTCAGAGGGAATGGGGAGGCCCAGTGCAGGCCACACACAAAAACTTCTCTCTGGTCAGAAGACTGAAAAATCCTTCCTGCCAAAATCCAAGCAGAAAGCATTGATTTTCCACGGAAGCCAGCAAGGAAGATTGCAAATAGCCCTCACATGGTTGAGGGACGCTTGACAACTTGTTGTAAGTGCCAAATGCCCAGATTGCAATCATGGTATCCCATGGGATGTGTGTGATGTTTTGCAATCGTCAGAAGCACTCTATAGGCCAGGGGTGTCAAACTCAATTTCACTGAGGGCCACATCAGCATTGCGGTTGCCCTGGGGGGGGGTGCAGCCTACTGAGTGGGTGTGGATAGAGTGGGTGTGGCCTACTGGGTGGGCCTACAGTTCTACATCATTCGCATCAAGGGTGCCTGTGGGGGCCTGGGCATGAGTGGGACAGATCCGAGGGTCTCTGGCAAAAGGGAGTGGGACCGGGGCAAGTGCCAAGGTATGGTCCCCTGTGCAAGTGCCGGGCCCTTCCCCGACGTCTGCGGTCCTCCGTGGTGTCGGGTGGCTCATAAACATAGCCAGCTGGTCAGGGTTGCCATCAAAAGTAATAGGGATAGGCGGTGGACCACAGGCAAACCCTGGACCCCAGGGGCCTGCTGGCTGGACCACACCCTGCGGGCCCGTAGCAGGGGTAGACAGGGGCTGGGTCCCGGGCCCCGGCCCTTGGGGCCCTGGTGTTCTCCTTGACGGCGCCTCCCACGCGCCTCTAACCCCTGACCCACCTGGCCATGCCGCGTGGGGTTGCTGAGCCGGGCCCTCNTTCCCTGGGGACCGTCTTGCTTGCCTTCCGCCATCCCCTCGAAACAAGGAGGATAGCTTGGCAGTTGGATAAGGGAGTGCTGACTTAATGACACCTTCCGTCCGTTGGCGTCCCGAAGAGACAAAGACAGGAACGCAGGAACGTGGTGAAAGCACGGTGATTTATTTCCCGGCCAAAACAAAGTCAGCACTGGGAGTGGTTTGCTCCCAGTGCTGTATATAGAAGTGCCACACCCCTTCCCCCCGCCCCCAACAGCAAGCCAACATCCGTCTGTATCCCATAAATGTCCCCGTAGTCCGGTCCCGCCCCTCTCTGGCAGCCGTCACGCCGGCCTTGTTCTCTCGCCGGCTGCTTGGCTGTTGCAGCAAGCCATCACCCTCCCGGTTCTTCTTTCTACAGCCTTGCTCACGCTGCAGATGTCCTTCCTCAGGGCCTGCGCTCTCTTGGTCCTGACTGTCACATGGGCTGGCCAACGGGCCAGGGGTTGACGGCTCGGCGGGTCTTTGCGGGCGGCAGCCGCGGCCGGGCCCTTCCCCGACGTCTGCGGTCCTTTTTGGCGCCCCGCGGCCACCATCTGCGATCCTCCGGCTCCCCGGCTGGGCCGCGGCCAATGCCCGGCCTCCGCATGCCTCCCCCCTCGCCCCCGCGCTGGGCAAGGCCGGCTGAGGCCTCCAGGACCCACTCGCGGTAGGCGGCGGCTCGGGGGAATGAGGGGAGGGGGGTGGGTCGTACCTGTTGGCCGGGTCTGCACCGGAGGAGAGCTGGGTGGCAGCGTGCGGCGGTTGGGCGGCTGTGGCGGCGTGGGCGGCTGCGGCGGCGTTCAGCTGCTGCTTCCCCCCCCCCAGCGGATGGCAAGCCCCGCGGAGCTTGACATTGGCCACCACAAAATTGTACATTGGCTCCTGGCTGGCCTGGGCCAGGGCCAAGGCAGCGGGGGCCGTTCCCTCACTGTTTCCAGGATGGCTTCATGGGCCACATGAAACCACTTCGCGGGCCCCATCTGGCCCCCGGGCCTTGTGTTTGACATGCCTGCTATAGGTCATAAAATATCCTTTCCAAGGCCGTTGTTAATTCATACTATGAATGTCTATTTAAACAAAAAGTCATAACTTGAGAACTGTACAGTACAGAAATTCAAAGAATTTGAAAGTGGGTGAATATTTTTTTTCATAAAACTGTTGCATTCTCTTATCCTGTAGAGAGTGGATTTGAGAAATATGTTTCTGGTTTTTTTTAAAAAGAGAGCAGTATGTCTGTGGATGAATATATTGAAAGTACTTTATATTAAGAGACACTTATTAGCTTTTAATAAACAGCAGTCCAGATTTGGTGGCACATAATCTACAGAAGTTTATTTCAGTTAAAACAAATTGGTCTCTGTAAGGCAGGATAAGAAATGACAAACTGGAAGTGAGAGATTGAACTAATAAAATTATTTAGGTTTTCTATGATATTCAAGATATGACAAGTTTTAGTGAAAAGCAATTAGAAAAAATAATTCCAGTACCATATACAAACATTCTTTTTGAAATATGATTTGGGAATTAATAAGTATATAAGATGTAAGATAAGATATGGCTTTTTTGTTTTACTTATTTTATTTATCAAATTAGGTAATAACTTTTTAGGCAAATGAAGGAACCATCCAGTACAATATTAGATAAGTAATTGTAATGAATTATGTACAATAGCTGTTTACGTTGTGGTCAAAAACTATCAAAAGCTGTTACTTGAACTAGAATATTCTTCCCATGAGAAGACAGGCAAGTTTAGTTTCTCCTTTCTTTTTTCATACAGTTGCCCTTGGACGTAATCAGCTCTTGAAAAAGGAGAAACCAAAATGGAAAAGCGATTACCCCATGACAGATGGACAGCTACGTAGCAAGAGAGATGAATTTTGGGACACAGCACCTGCTTTTGAAGGCCGCAAAGAAATCTGGGATGCTTTGAAGGCTGCATCACATGCATTTGAGAACAATGATCATGAACTGGCACAAGCAATCATTGATGGTGCAAATATAACTTTACCACATGGTAAGTATATTCTTAATGGATGTACTGTAGCACTTGTGAACAGAAAAGCACTGTGAGAGTCTTAGTGTACCCCATGATTCCTTTTTTTTTTATTTTCTTGGCCTCCTAGACCAGAGGTCCCCAACTTTTTGGGTACCAGGGACCGGTTCTGTGGAGAGAGGTTTTTCCGCGGACCAGAGGGTGCATGGTTTTGTGTGCTGCCTGCATCCCACGGATGGGGCTTTGTTTGTTTGTGTAGACCGGTTGCTGCCACGGCCCAGTACTGGTCCATGGACCGGTGGTTAGGGACCCCTGTCCTACCCTGAAAAATGTTACTTGACATTAGCTTCTTTTCAGCGCATGTTATTAAAATTTACTATGTTTTTTCTAGATATGAAAAATGATTGGGTTACTTTTAATATACAGTTGAACAGAAATAGTTCTGAACTTCTCCATTTTGCTTTGTTGGGGAGGAGGGAGTGAGGGAGTTTGCAGTGTGCTATGACATGTTTTCAAACTTAGCCATCTGCCGGTCAACTGAAAATCACTTAAATAGTGAAGAGACTCCATTTAAGGTAAAGGTGATTGAAAGTGGGTCAGAATAATGAAATCTGAATCTTGGATGGATGGATGGATGGATGGATGGATGACTGAGCAGGCTGAATTTTGGAGGTAAACAAAGGAGTAAGACTTTTTGAAACATTACAAGAGCATTAATGTAATTCCAGCTGGGTATGAACACCTTTTTATAGTTCACATATGTTCATGAGATCATAAGAAAAGCTCTTCTATCCTCCTGTTCCAAACAGTGGAAGGATTAGCAATGAGTCTTGGTCTTAGGATAGAATGTAGTGAACAGTATTATCCTCCATGAAATTTGTCTAATCAAACTGTTCCACTTTTGTTAAACCTTTTCATCTCTTCTCCCCTGGGAAAAGGAACTTTATATGAGCAAATGCTTAACAGGCTGAAATGCAGGATGAAATTTAAAGATGCTAATAAAGTGTAAATAAATGTAAATATTTTATAAGATTCTTCAGTGCATATTCTCAGGCAGTGACTGCAAAACATACTAGGGAGGAATTGTTTACTTTGCTTTTCCCTTCCTCCCTGTCACATTTTTAATGAGCATGTTTTGCACTGTTTTTATTTATTAATAATTCTGGATAAGAATACCCAAATCTTGCAAAATTGTATAATGTCACAAGAGATTGTGGTGTTTTTTTTATTATTACTATTTGCAAACCAGCAGTGGTCACCCTCTGATTTAACTACATACTGCTTTTCACAAAAACTTTCCAAAACAGTTTACTCAAGGACATCCAGTATGTATCATAAAGGTGTTTACAATCTGTAGTGAGAACAGATTTTCTTACGTAGATCTTCCATTCTCAAAGGAGTTGTTTCCCCTTACCTTCCATGTGATTAATTATTCGATTCTTTCTTGTGAAGTCCTTTGTGCTCTCTGAGCTTGGTTGTTTGCTTGCAGATGTTTCATTACCCAACTGGGTAACATCATCAGTGATAAGAACATCAGAACGAGATTCTTGCTTGGAGCACAATCCTCCTGATATCTCCCAAAGACTATCCCCTTTTTTAATTTCATTTGGGATGTGATTTAGTCAAAAGATGGGGCTGGTTGTGTTGCCAATTCTTTTTGCTTATCCCTTCACTCCAGTACTAATGAGTTACAAAGATTTACAAAGAGCAAATCCGAATGAAAACATAGTGCCAGATTCTCCAGTCCCACATATGAGATGCTTTACTTCGTCAGACATTGTGAAAATTCTGCTTCAGAGTATTCTAAAAGGAATTGTTTTTGTTTCTTGTTACTTAACCTTCACTGTGATATAAAGCATTTAAGGTTTTTTTTTTCTGAAATTGGAAAGGTGATTTACCATCATGCCTTGCATTTCAAGAAAAAATGCCTCATTTTTACAGATTCTAATAATGTGGAAGTACCGTAGTATAATTCATCAGAATTATCTGGCTATGAGCCAGTTGTCAGTGAAATTCAACATACTTTGTACATAAATAAATATGTAAGTTTGCAAGAATGTTGGCTGGTGGAGTAAGCAGAGTAGGGCAGTGTATTTCGGTGGTGTCAGGTAATGGGAAATATGGCAGGAGACAAAGGGCAGGTCACCTCCTAGGAAATGTGCCCTTGGTATCTGGTATTGATCTTTCAGCCCCTTGAACTCAATCCATTTCAGTAGATTTGTGGAGGGCCTGGTTTTAGACTGCTGGTTTTAAATGCCAGATCGGCCTATAATAAGGGTTGTCTTATTTCTGACTTGATTCTTGAAGAGAAGGCTGATCTCACTTATATCACCAAGATGTAGCTGAGGGCAGAGATGGGGTTCCTATCTCAGAAATGTGCTCAGCTGGTTATCAAGTGAGGCACCAGCTTAGACTACAGGGCAGGGAGGCAGTGTGGCTGTTATCATCAGAGAATCTCTGATAGCTTCCAGGGGCATTGTTCCAAGGGTGCCTTTTTTTCTTAAGTTGGGCTTGAGGGACCAAATGGGATTGCTACTGTTGCAGCCTCCCTGCTGTGTAGCAGCTTTCCTGCCTGATCTCCTGGATTTCACTGCAGGGCTGAAGATTCCCAGATTTATAGTTTCAGAGGACTTCGTTCTGTCATCTCTGGGGCAGGGGTAGGAGTTCAAGGAACTGATTACTACCATGGGCCTGACTCAGATCAGCCAGGGTCAAACACCCAATTTGGTGTTCTTGTCAGAGCTGTGCCTATGTGATCTGGAATTGGCAGACCTATCCTTCATCCCCTTGTCATTGTCACATCATACCTTGGTGGTAATGAGCTTCTTTTAGAGCTTTACCCTCTCCACAGAGAGTCAGGACCTATTAGATCAGTCTCATTCCCCCCCCCCCCCATTAACCAATAGACTCAAATGGCTTTCAAAAAGAGCTGGATATTATAAGTGAAGATCTGCTGTGTAGTCCTGCCAAATCCCTAGTTGTCACCTGGAATAGGGAGGTGATTGGGGCTTTGAACAGGATTGCACCCATCTGACCTCTCCTGACCCTGGTCCTCAGGACCCCATACCCATGGCATACTGAGGAATCGAGAAATATATGAAGAGACATCTAGACTAGAGCACCACTAGTAGAAGATAATACTTGCCCAAATACAGGTAAAAGCTGCTATCAAAGCCTACCTCCTGGCAGTTCAGAGGGTGAAGCATGAATACATATCCACATTAATTGTGTGTCTGCAGATAATTGCTCACTTTCTTTAAGGTGACCTGTTTCTTTCTGGGGAAGGATGATATCTGGTGAATTAGTGTCATGACCTCTCTTTCACAATGCCTCAAGTCTGTTAAGAGCTGGATGGGGAACAACAGGCTAAAACTGAGCCCTGGTAAGATAGAATGGCTCTGAGTTAGGGGTTCTTTGGTCCATGGAGAATTACTACCTTTGGTTTTGAATGGGGTTGCCCTGCCCAGATGGACCCAGTGCACAATCTATGGATTCTCCTGGACTCAAGAATCCTGCTCAAGGAGCAGGCAGCAATCATGGCCAGGAGGGGTTTTTTTTTCAAGTGTAGGCTGTGCAACAGTGAACCAACAGATCATGCATGATTGAAGGACCAATTGAAGGACCATTACATCTCTCCAACTCAGCAGATCAGAGAGGCCAGGTATGTTATGTGTTCCCTCCCCCATTAAAGAGGTTTATCGAATGGGACCATACCTTTTTCTTAAAACAACAAATACAATAAACTTTCTTTTTCACATGTATACATTTCTCAGTGACACGTTGAATATAAATATCTGATTTGCATGCCTTCTGCCTGGCGCAAAACCTCACTACAGCTTTTTGGCTCAAATTACTCATAACATAATCTATTAATCAGGATTCTGCCAAGCATCTTCCAAGACAGTTAACAAACTGATCTCCCTGTATTTTTTTGCGTTTATTCTCCCTACCATGCTTTTTGTATAGGGGAACACAATGGCATTCATCCAATTCTCATGTATAGATTTAGTCTTCACAGAAGTGTTAATCAAATTACACTGCCATTCCTTAAGTAAACTAGATGCATATTTTAATATTTTCTAGTTAACATCCTGAAAACCTACAGACCATCATTTCTTTAGACTTTACTATATATAGCATTAGTTTCATTCAGTTCATGCATTATCACTTCAGTTTCATCCCAAATCATTTAATCACATCTATTTTTAATTATAGTTGCTCTGCAGAAAGACTTTTGTTCATCCCTATTCTCCCATTTTCTTATTTTCATCAAAACTACACTGTATTTTTCTTTTTTTAAATCTTAAAATTTCTTTTTCTTTTTGATTACACTCATAATTATTTTTTCCCTTTGTACACATTATGCAATACCTTTCTGTCATTAGTTATATTAAATATTTCCATATTTGCATTATTTTTCTCATCCACAGCCTTTTTCATTAGATAGTAATTTGCATGTATCACCAACTTATGTATTTCTGCTTTCACATATACCTACATGATACCAATTTATATTTTCTGGGATAAGGTTTAGTGCTTTCATTCATAATTAAACGTATACCTTCCATTCTGTACATGTACTTGTTAGCTCTTTTTCACATAATTAGGCCATTTTCATTCACATCTATTGTGTTCTTCTGTTTCATTTTCATACATCATTTTATTTCATTTGTTAATTCATGCTGTTTACCTTCCACTCCTTCTGTATTCAAAATTGCATACTTCCATAATGCCCACAGTTATTGTCTTCACTGGGGACTTTCATGGGATGTAGAGAGCGAGAGCAACATGAGTCTTCAGCTCTTAAATTATATTTATGACACTTTATCTTGGTTTGTTCAGAGGGAGGACTGAATAAAAGAAATAGAAAGGTTTGCATCTTTAAAGCCCTTCATGGCTTGGGAATGGGTTATATAAGGGACCATCTCTTCCCAATCCACTAGAATGAGGAGGCACAGAATGTTACAAGTCCCATCTCCTAAACAAGTACATCTGATGGGACCCAGAAGAAGGGCCTTCTCTGTGATGGCTCCTTCCCTTTGGAAGCTACTATCAACAAATAATGAACGTTTAAAACGAGTATCAGGAAGGACAGCTCTAAATTAAGTTCCATTTCAACAACCCGGCCACTGGTTTAATGTAGAACAACATGTTGTATGGTTAGGAATTTGGCAAGAAGAATAAAAGATAGTGATTCCTCATGGGTATTCATAGAACTGCTTAGGAAGAAAATGGAATGTAAATATCTCCTAAAATATAAGAAGTGATAATAAATTATTCGTTTGTATTCATTCCTGACTGTCATAGATTCTAAAGACACAACATTGTTCCGGAAATTTGGTAGAGTATCCAAAGAGGAAAGGGAGATATTAGATTTTTTGCTCCTTGCCCTATTCTTGTTAATTCTCCAATTAATTTAAATCCTAATGATGCTACATGCTTCTCCCTCTTCTCCCCACTCTCTAAAAGAAATCAGACTCTGATCCTAGTACTGGCATTAAACATAGCCCCAGAAAAACACCATATCCCAGGTGATTTATTAAAAGCTAATGTCATTTGGTAGAAACCTATTTTGGTTAAGCTCTTTAATGATATTAATTCCTCTTACCAACTTCCCCAGGCCTGAAATATAAGAATAGTGATCACAATGTACAGAAAAGGTGATGGTAGCCACCTAGGGAACTATAGACAATTAATCTGTATAACTAAAATGTATGCAAAACATCTGGCTCGAGAACTGGGTCATTGATAACACTGTGCTTGAGAGCAACAGGCAGGGATTTTAGCAGAACACTCAACAATTGATTCTGATCTTGTATTGGATCAACTGATTAATAAGCATGATAAACATGCCAAGAGGAAACCGTGGCCTTTGTGGATTTCTGTGCAGGTTTTTATCTGTTGATAAAACAAGCTACAAATTAAGTTCTGCACAGTATTATATTCTTGTAAATGTAGCCAGGCCGCACCCTATATGCCAGCTGCACAATCCACATTCCTCTCAAGTGAGGGATGCTCTTTGTTACATACACAGAGTCATCATCCAATCCCTCCAAGTGATGAAGATAACAGCTTAGTCCTTTTTAAAATGAAGGATATAATTCAAGAGAAACAGTGAACCACATTGGGGAAGAATGCAGCTAAAATTTCCACACAGCCTCTGCATGAAGTTTAGAATTTCAAACTACCAGGGATGACCATATAAGAGATAACAGAAAAGCTTAACTGCAAGATGAATCTATTTCTATGTGAATAGATATGCTCAAGCCATAAACTTTGCACCATATTTTTATGACATGTTACTGTGTTGTGCTAAAAGTGTAATTTTCTATTGTCTCTAGGTATGTCAGTAAAATCAGATTTTACCTCAGCTTTAAATCATGCTTCAAACTATGCATGAGGGAATTTTCTCCTTTCCGCTCCCTCCCACTCTTCATTCCTCCCATTCATTCATTTTGTGACATGTAATATAAATTGGAATCACTCCAGTGTCTTTTCAGAGATCCTTAACAGATTTGTAGATCGGCACCATCTTGTGGACTCTTTGGAGCGTTGTTTTTTTTTTTCTTTTGGAATGTTTCCTGCTTAATTCAGTTTCTAGCTGTGTATCCCGATTTGAACAGCTCTGTAACTTCTTATTTCAATATTGAATGTTTGTATTTTAATCTGTAAAGTTAAAAAAAAAATACTTTTAATAACGTTTGATTTTATTTATTTCTTAAGATATTGTTTTATTTCCCAAAGATAGAAGAAGGGGCTGTATCTTTTAGCCACATGCGTATGAGCCATGTGGCATAGAGGAGACATTTCAGTTTTAATATTTTGACATTTAAATTTCCAGAAAGGTAGCACAGATTGTGAAACCTTTGTCTCACACACTAAGATCAAGGGGTAAGTGCCAGGTGGGGGCCCATTGGAAGATTGATGGTGGCAGCAGGAACTACCATCCTACTTTCCCAAAGCTGAACATGAGGCTAGAATTCTGGGAGGAGAGACTTGAGACTTCTACTCACAAAGTCAGAAAATTATTTTCCCGTTTTCTGCTTTACATAAAAACATCAAGCTTGACTTCTGGTGTCTACATGCATAGTTCCATACAATTTTCTTGGCATCAATACAGAATTGATTTTCTACCAACTTCCAGAAAGTTTTTCCACTTCCTAGTCTAGTTTGCAACCTTATCTATCTGTCTCCAAATATTTTAGGATAGGGAGGCCCTTCTCTCAGTCACTCTTCCTGGGTCATTTCCCGCTTAGATTATTGCAACACTCTCTACATGGGGCTATCCTTGAAAAGTATCCAGAAGCCTCAGCTGGTAAGAATGTGATCGCACATGAAATCTTGGGCACCCCAAGGATGGCACATATAACACTTTCACCGCCTGAGCTGTACTGGTTGCTGGTTTGTTTTTGGGTCCAATTCAAGGTGTTGGTTATCACTTTAAAACCCTACATGTCATGCGACCAGTTTACCTGCAGAACGGTCTTCTTCCCATTACATCGACCCATCCCACCCACCCATGTTACGGCCCCTGTCAGTCAAAGAATTTTGACTGGCAGGTTCCAGGAAGAGAATCTTCTCTGATGCTGCTGCTGCTGCCTCCCTATAGAATATCCTCCCCCCCCCCCCGAGAGATGAGGCAGGCCCCCACTTTCCTGCTCTTCCAAAAGAGTTTAAAACACCTGGCTCTACCCACTTGGTATGCTCAGAGAAGCACACAAACTTGGAGTTGGCTAGAGGCCCTCCCCTACCTTTTTAACTTTAATTCTATTCTTCTCTTAACTGCCTCATATTGAAATCTAATATTTTTATGCAGTATTTATGTGTTTAATTATACACTGCCCAGAATTGCTCTATGTGTGAGATGGGCAGTCTCTAAATTTGATAAATACTATTAAATATATACGGCCATCGATCTCACTGCCACGAGATCCAGGCAGCTTACAAGATTGAAAATTTTAAAAACCTACAGAAATCATTAAAAACATTAAAAAATATAACTTATTAAAACCATTAAAATGTTAACCAAGTCCAATCCTTTTTCTTTCCAAGATGAGTTAGAGGCTGCCATTGATCATTTCCAGCTTATTTTCTATCAAATAATTTTGATTCTATACCTATTCATCTCTCTGATAAATATGTCTCTGAGCTTTTTATGTATCTTTTTCCAGTAGGCGAGATTACATTCCTTAAGCAGGGGTTCTCAACCTTGGCCACTTTAAGACTTGTGGACTTCAACTCCCAGAATTCCTCAGCCAGCAAAGCTGGCTGAGGAATTCTGGGAGTTGAAGTCCACAAGTCTTAAAGTGGCCAAGGTTGAGAACCCCTGCCTTACAGTATATGTCTATGAAAGAGAAAGAGTGCAGTCTCCCAAACCCACAGCATAGTTGTAGGCACTCCAGTGTTATTAACGAATGGAGAAAGGTAAAAGCAATAAAAAGTCCATAGATTTTATAATGAGTGCAAGAGAAAGTATATTTATGCAATGGAGGTTCTTCAATATTGGAATTTCTCAAGGGATCTTCACATTATCAGAAATTTTTGTTAGTGTACTAAGCATTTAGTAAGCAGTCAACAGCAAACTTTGCCCTTCTCCAAATAGCAATATGCTATTTTAAAAGTCAGGGAATCTTTCTAATTCTTCTGCAGCAGAATTTCAGCTGTGCCTACTTTGCCACAAATCATAGCAGCTTGGCATTGTGAACTGCAGATTGATGGCAACTATGAGGGAGAGACATGAATCTGGGAAGACAGGAGGCAGGCCATCTGCTCTACATTGCTGACTCCTGCAATAAAGTTCAGGTATTGTCAAAGTGACAGATCTGATCATTGTATATCAGACTGTTGAATTTTAAAAATAATAATGGGTTGCTGTTATTGTTTACAAATTCAAAATTTAACCATGTTGATGGAGGATTTTATTACCTACTTTGAGAATTGTCATAAATGGAAAGTGAATTATAATAATTAAAATATATAATTTACTGCTATGGAGATTAGGAAAAGGAATTGACATTCCTAATTATTTTTCCTGTCAGTGAACTCTAAACAGTTCTTATTAGGTTTCTGTTAGGCTAGTTGGAATCCTGAGACAAACTTTATTTTGTTGTACTATCTATCTTCTATATCTTCATCTCTATATAAATAAAAATGTAAATGTTTGTTTGTTCAAAATCTTAAATCTCTGAAAGTTCTTCACCGATTGCTTTGAAATTTTCACACAACGTTGCATTCAAATACACGCGTGTTTTTATATACCTATATTATATAGATGTCACACCTGTGACAGGTAAAAACATGCTTTTTTGAAAAACAGCGCCATCTGTTGGACGTAAAAGCAACACACGCTTTTACCAGACTGAGCCACAGCAACGCATGGCTGGGTACAGCTAGTATGAAATAAAATAATAAATTGTTTTAATTGTATTGTCTATTTTTTAAATAAAGTGTATGCAAGGAGTATTTCTCTAAATGTTATACTGAATAGTATCCATGGGTCTTAATAATTAAAATTAGGCTTTAATAAAAATGCTGAAATTCTACATAGATTTCATGAATATTTCTGGTATGTTTAACTTTATCCCATGATTTGTACATGCAGTTTGTAAGCTTTCTAGACATTATAAATCTTAATTTGCTTCTTCTTAAGATAAATGATGGTTGATTGTGCTTATTTGGTTAAATGATCGCAAACTTAATTTGATGTAAATTAATTATCTGAAAAGACAGGAATGTGCCTAAAAGACTTTTGGGTTGATCTTCCATGATATAAACAGGAGGGGGGAAAAGCTTAATAAAATGCACAGCTGTTAGCTTTTGAAGCTGATAATATTGCACTAATATCCTGCCAGGGAAATTAGATGTAGCAATCTGAATGATAAATTGCACACAAACACGGTGTAGAATTAATTAGATATATATTTGCATTTTTGTGAGCATTCTCATAAAACATGAATTTGGAAAAGTTGTTCCCTGATACAAAGAGAAAGCCCATCTTTTGACATCCCAGCAGTGGTAGGAATGGGAGCCATTTATTGCTTTTATTGCACACAGGAATTGTAGTTTGATTTACCAGTGGTCCCAGTAATTAGGAAATGTTCTTCTGAAATTCATTATCCACAGATAAATGCACAACGTTAGATCTAGAGAGGGGGGGAATAACAGCTTCATCAACTGCCGGATTTGTAAATTTGGTGATTATGTTTTTTGGCAGTTTTATTATTTCAAACAAAAAGTAATTCTATTCAGAAACATATAATCCAAATATTTGTTAGAATTCTAGTACTGTACAGTGGACATCTTAAAACCAGTTAAATACGTATTAAAAACTAATAATAATTAAATTTGAACTTCAGACTAAAATAGTTTTATGTACCAAAGAACTATTAAATATCAATGGATCAGCATACATGGTTCTGATTTTAATGGTTGAATTTTGATTTTATTATTTATCAACTGATCTTTGAATCAATGTTTTCCAATAAAGATAAGCAGTTCACACTTTTTATGAAGCTCAGAGTCTTTAAGACCATAGTTAAAAACATTACATTTGGACGTAATCATTCTAATTTGTAACTTTGTCATTCCAGGATTTTGAGTTCATCCCATTTTATTCTTATGATAATCTTATGAAGAAAATTAAGCTGAGGAAGAACAATTTATCAAAAAGTATCCACTTATATTCATAGTTATTTTAGGATTTGAAGTCAGAATTTTTCCAGAATCTATTGATAGGATGCTTTACTGTAATTAAGCTTCCCTTTTGCCTAACTCAGGTCTCTGTGCTAGGAGCTAAATATATTTAACCAACACCTTTTTGAGGTATTCTTCCTTGCATGCATGTGTATATGAGGGGGAAAATAAAGTGTGTGTGTGGACTTGAACAATAGATTGAGATAATTATCCCCAACTTTAAAAGTAACTATTTGCTACTTTTTAGAAGTGCATGCATAAATATGTGTATGTGATACAGTTTCGGAAAAAGTCCTTTACTTGATAATCTGGACATATGTACGCATGCAAGTTTGGATGAATAAATGAAGCATATGTGATAACAAAATGAAATAAGTGGAAGAATTACGTATAAGGAATCTTTTTGAGGATAAGTTTGAAGAGATGTAGAACCTTGCCAGTGCTTTGAGAGGATTCAAGTGAAGAAGGCAGCGTACAGATTATTCATGAGCTATTTATTATTTTCTGAGCTATTCTGTGGCTGTTTATGTAGATTGCAAAAATACGCACAATTGTTTATTTACTTTGCTGTGAAAAGTTTAAAAATATTTTAACATATATTGTGATTTGAAAAATCCCAATAGAACATTTTAAAAGAGGTTCTGAATTTGCAACAAAACTTTCTCAGTTTATACATACATCTATTCCTTTATCCTTAAGCAAACTGCTTTAATTTAAATCTCCATTGACTTATAACAATATGGGGAACTTTTTCTCTTTCTCACAGGGGCTCCATTTTTTTTCTTCGTTGACGGATGCATAATAGATAGTACTGAAACTTTGAAGCTTTCAAAGAACCAAAAAGAGATTGGGAAACCACCATGCATTATTGGCTTTTGTACAAAAGTGTATTTTGTACCTGGATATTTCTGAAGAAGAATTTGTGAATTACTTAGTTAACTTCCTTTACTTTCATGGTGTAAAGTTATTGCATCATTAAAAATCATGAAGTGAACTTGACTTATAAATTGTGAAACACATTTTCCGTAATGCATCTCAGTTCTAGAATATCATTGCAACAAAATAAAAGATTTACATATGTATATTCTAGGGCAGAAATAGAACAGCAGTTTGGAAATATTTAAAGCACTAAGGGAGAAGCCACCATTAGTGCTCAATGCCTTGAGGAAGAAACCTCCAAGATAGACATATGTCTCAAGTGGCAAGTAAATCTTTACTGGGTTTTTTTTCCCTTTAGTCAGCATATATTCTCTTTGCTAAAGCTACTTGAGTGCCCAACAGATCAAGGAGAGCACTGTCATGATTATTTTACCTATGGGAAGCAGAGAAAATAATAACTAAATAACTGAAAATAATGACTGAAATAAATCTAGCTCATGGGATTACAGTTTATATTTTCCAGTATCCAAAAATCATTTGTCTAAGTGTAGTTTCCACATTAATTTAAATCTCAGATACATTATGCATTTAAAGTATTTTCCAATACTGAATTAAAAGCATATAATAACACAACAAAGTGTAAGCATGGTAAATAATCCTTAGTGCAAAACTGAATAGGCAACTAATAGGTCATTAAGGATTAATAGGAATTGAGTCTCATCTAGAGATGATTTTTTTGATAATTTTAAAGCCATGTTGCTAATATATTAGCATTAAAATGTAATGATTCAGAGAACAAAGTCCTAATAATATTAAGATGCTGAACCTATACAAGTTGCACATCCACAACTTAGATCTCTATATAGACTTAAGAAAGAATTGAGAGAAATGAAGTTAATTGGTTTTGGAAAACAAAATGGATAGATTTGTAGCAGATCTTCTCACTTAACCATTATAAGTCATCTCAGGGTGAGATGATACTATTTTATAATATACCTAGAATCTCTTTAATCTTACTATATACTGTAATTCAGATGGAACCCTGGGAGCTACAAAAAAAACACACCTGATTATCTTGCTCAGGCAAAGTCAACACATTGTCCCAAACTTTCCTGATTACTTGCTTGCACTGACAAGGCAGAGAACACAACTCTGGAGTGAATTTTGACAATGCTCCTGTTTTGCCCACACAAAACTCATTTCATGTTTTGCTGAGAGTTTGTTCAGAGAAAATGGGGAACAAAACCTGGAACACCACTTGGGAGGTGGTGAGATTTCAGTGTGTGGCATCTGTCAAGCTACACAGTGATTGGTGGATAGGTTAGCAGTGGTTGGTGATTTCTGGTGTGGCATATAAATCTTATATGTCCAAATCTTTTATAGAGTATCTGTAGAGGTGTATGTATTAGTGAAATTCAATATTTCATCAATTATTTTAAATTTCTAGCTGTTTAAAATGGAAAAGGTTTTATTTCATGATAAGACAAAAGCCTAAGATACATAACAACTTTGTATCTTAATAAACAATTTCTTGCCCAAACCTAATCCTGTTCATTTCATTCTGAGATGCTTTGCCAAATTCATTTGTCATTTTACGGGTGTCATGATATCACAAGTTTGAGGATTCCTACTCTAAGAAATGGACCCCCAACATTGCAATAGAACTGTTACTTGCTGCATTGATTAAATAATTGTTACGTTGTATCTCTGTTAACTGCAAAACAAGATTCAGCCTAGAACGGACATGTTTTCAGAAATCTTAGAATATTGCTCACTTTCCTTTCAGCACTCAGAAATATCCTTGTGGTAGCAAGAACTTCTGCTAGTATCTCTTTTCTATAATTGATACTCAAGCAATGAACTCCGTAGGAAATGTACCCAAAGGCAAAGCTGTCCAATCTTCTTGCTGTGCCCCTTACGAGAGGACAAAAAAATAATTAGCATTCTTCTTTTCTCCAATGATTATCAATGCTTGACAAATAAATTAAGAACAAGTATCAGGAAATTTCTGAACAGTACAAGCTGACAACTTTGTTGTGGATTCTCCTTTTTTTAAAATGAATATCAAATCACCTGTCAGAAAACTGTTAAGACATGTATGGAAGAGGATGATTCGGTGACACTAGTCTTACTAGTTCCTTCATACTTCATGAGTCTTAATTTCCAGCCATAGTAGTACTATAACCCCTTCCTTCTTATAACTCATAATATTTTATCTTACGGCACCTAAAAAATTTATGCAGGGGGGGAGAAGATAAGAATTCCTGCAATCAACTACAATGGCTTGGTGTAACTGCCAAGCACCTAAATTTTGTTCACATGACCGCGGAGGTGTGCGGTGGCCATAAACTCAGACAGGAGTCATAAGTCCCTTTGTTCAGCACTGTCGTAATTTCATTAATTGAACAAATGGTTGTAAGTCAAGGACTACCTGCATTTTCTCAAATGCAGATAGATGGCCTCCAAGGTCCCTTCCAACTTTATTATTATTATTATTATTATTATTATTATTATTATTATTATTATTATTATTATTATTATTATTATATATTTTATTTCTTGTAATAACCGTCACTGTTAAATAAGAAGGAAGGAACTTGGGACTGCAGGATCTTTCATATAGAAGCACAGAGAACAAAAAGAGGAGAAAAGTGACTTTTGCTTAGGTTCACTCTGACATGAGCCAGAGACAGTTTTATAAAATAGGTCAGGGGTAGGCAACCTTGCCTCTTTTATGACTCGTGGACTTCAACTCCCAGAATTCCTGAGCCAGCTATGCGAGTCATAAAAGAGCCAAGGTCGCCTACCCCTGATATAGGTATTTAATTTAAATGGGACAAACTTGTGAACTATATAAGCATAGACATCTCTTGTTTTGTCACAACCAATTGAACAAATCTCATTTATCTTGAATCTAGTTAACATGAATTTAGTGCTTTTTGGTTTCTTTCAGTATTTTCAAACATCATTAGACTTAACAGTTTTTCATCAGTTGATATATGTACTGAATGATCATTCTTCTGGCTTGTAAAAACAGATGGGAATTCCATAATGCTAAGAAAATAAAATATACCATAATATGTGGTTTATAGTATATTCTACAACTAATTAGTTGTTTCTAAGCCTTTGGGGTGCTGTGCTAGTTTTTGTCGTGTTTTTTTTATAATCGTAATGTTTATTGAAGCTCTCAGGATATAGTATGTAAGATGAGTGGCTATAAAAGTCACTTCCATTTGTTTTGTTTTTTTAATAAATATCAGCCAATTGCTTTTTTTCCCTTTGAGTTCTTAATATTTAAAGTGTATCATATTAAGAACTTACTTCATTATTACAAAGGTTCAAATTGATTCTATGAATGTCACATCCTTAAGATGTCACCTGTTGAAAATTCAGCTTTGTCTCACCTTTTCTTTGGTAGCATCTATTAAATTTTAACTGACCAACATAGGGAGTTAACCTTCTCAATTCTGGCCACGGATTGCATAAAAATCATGTTTGCCTTGTTTTAATATATATTTCTTAATATTCCTTCCTTGAAATTCTCTTCCAGAAAGAAATTATGCTCACCTAAAGACCTGCTGAGTATTTAACTTCAGCCCTGCTTTATTTGTTACTTGTTACTTGAAAATGTTTAGTAAGACACATGACTGTTTAAGATGAAATACCTTGCATCAATAGATACAATATTTTTTGACTGAAATACATTAAAGGCAGTCCTCAACTTACTATCATGTTTTCAGCAACGGTTCAGCCTTATGATGGTGCTGAATATGACTGGTCCTCTTGAGTTCTTGCCATTGCAACATTCCCGTGGTCACGTGATTGCTACCTGGGTGCTTGGCAACTGGCTCACGTTTGCAGTTTGTTGCAGTCCTCTGCAATCGTGTGGTTGCCATTCATGGCCTTCCCTGTCAGCTTCCCTAGAAAGTCAATGGGAAAGCTGGCAGGGAAGGTCACAGTTTGTGGTAATAAGTTTCCCCCCTCCCTGAGCCTCTCTGCGCTTTTCTCTCACCCTGGTGCAACTTCCCCAGCCATCGGTCCACTTCCTCAAACCCTTGTGCACCCTCCTCAATTCTCACTACATCTCCCTTGCATCCCCTCTCACACTCTCCCTGAGCCTTGTGGTGACTCCCTCACACCATCCTCAACCCTCACCCACTTCCTCGCACTTTCCTCCACCCAGCAATTTAGGTGCCTGCCAGCCTGCTGGGTCTTGCAACTTCCTGCCAGTTTCTCCATTAACTAGGTTGTGGGACGCCAGCAGGAAGTTGTCTTGCCTAACAACTGCATTGCTTAGCAACAGGAGTTCCGATTTCAAGTGTTATAATAAGTCGAGGACTACCTGTATACTTTTTAGATGGTACTGTAATTTCTAATAATAACAACAATAATAATAGCAACAACAACAACAACAACAACATAATAATAATAATAATAATAATAATAATAATAATAATAATAATAATAATAATAATAATAATAATAATAATAATAATAATAATAATAATAATAATAATAAAAAAGTTGGAAGGGACTTGGAGGTCATCTAGTCCAACCCCCTGCTCAGGCAGGAAAACCTACACCATTTCAGACAAATGGCTGTCCAGTATCCTGCAACACTGTGAAATGTGACCTTTTTTTTCTCTTTATATATAAATCAGAGCCTGATATACTCAAGCTTTCAGTGACAGGCCGCCACTTAAAATACATACATTTTCTGTAATTGGTAATACTGTGCCTATTCATATTTTCTGAATATAATACTTTTATGAAGCTAAAAGCAAATTAAAATAACATGTGCATGTGAGCAAGGCTTGAAATTAACATACTATATGCTCTAACAGCACTAGTGTACAAAGGTGTGTTTGTACTTCTTTGCTTCATTGTCTACAACTTGCCGTTGATAAACTACCCTTTTCCCCAAAGAATAACATATACACTGTAGTAGTAGAAAATACTTATAATTCTGAAGAGACTGGAGGATAAAAGTTGCCTGCTATATGTTGTGTCTAAAAAAATTTCAAGCAATTCATGAAGTGTAACATTGGTTTAATTTAAAAAATGTGTTATTTAATCAATTTTCTCCCCTTTCTTCTAAAGGTGCTCTTACAGAGTGCTACGATGAACTGGGAAACAGATACCAGCTTCCTGTCTACTGCCTTGCTCCACCCATCAACATGATAGAAGAGAAGGGTGATCTAGAGACTCTGGATTTTCCGGATCCGCCGCCTAACTCCGGTCATGAATGCCAGCTTCGTTTACGCCTCTCAACAGGCAAAGACCTCAAACTTGTGGTCCGCAGTATGGACACTGTGTATCACATGAAGAGACGACTTCACACAGTGGAAGGGGTAGAACCTAGAAGTCAGCGATGGTTTTTTTCAGGCCGGCCACTCGCAGACAAAATGAAACTGGAGGAACTGAAAATACCAAGGGATTATGTGGTGCAAGTAATTGTGAGCCAGCCCTTAACAAATCCTGTCTTGGTGGAGAACTGATTTTTGCCTATATGCCTCTTCTTCCCTTTCCCTGCTCTTTGATCATGTGGGAACTTTTTCACTTTCCATCCTCTCCTACAAATGGTTTGGTTCCAAGCAATGACCAGCAAACCCTCCATCTGTGATGGAATTTAGGTAAAAACACACATAATCAAATATACGCACACACAAATCTATGTATAAACACACAGTCCCTGTTTCTAAACTATACTTGGGGGTTTTGTTCAATTTAGTATTTCTTGACACCACTCTTAGCAAAGTAAATGGAAAAATGTTTGTGATAGAGTGAGACTGAAATTCAAGGTAGATAAAGCTGAAACTAAGCTTTGAACTGTAAGTGATGTATTGATCCATGAAGGTGAAAAGCACTTTTTTAAAGGATTAAACCAAATTGAACTGTTTCATGAAATCAGTGTCACTTATAGTTCAGCTGATCATTGTAGCTCCCCTGGTTAATCTAGCATGCTGTGATATTTGTAGGGGTTGTTTCTATTAGGGTTTTATTTACTGGCTCAGTAAGACTCCTGCTTAATAATGAGTAGCAAAGAACTAGAGGTACACTCCAATAATGGTATGTTCTCAATTTCAGGTTTTACTAAATGTTTTGGTACATTCCGATTTAGCAACAAATAGCAATTTGCTAGGGCTGACTTCAGGGTGTATAAATCCTGCCTTCTGAAAAATTAGGCAATAATTTATTAAATACATGAATTTCTTGTCTACTGTAAGCTGTCCACTATAAGGAAACTTGCCGTACAAATCCCTGTCACCAATAAAAGGGCCTACTAAATGTGCACTATTGTGATTGGTGAAACATCAAACATTCAAAGTACACCAGCTTGAGAAAATAAAGGCACAGGACATCTTTTATTTAATATGTTCACCTCTGATGTTTAAAATAATAGTTTTGAACCTTCTTTATCAAAAATAGCAATGAACTAATTAGGAAAAAGCACAAGCTGGTTTCATACACTTTTCTAATAAGAGTTCGGCTTGCTTGATAGCATTTTTACCCACTGATATTTGTATTTTCTTGCTATAATCAAGACTGAGGTTTTTATTCCTACTCAAATTAAATATACATATGTATGTACACACACACATGCATACACTGCCATTGTACACAGAATGAGAGAAAGTGATGCAAAAGGATTTGAAAAAAAAAGCCTCACTAGCAGGTGAAAATATTATAGACTGTATAACACTAGATCTTTCAAATATTCCATTAGACCCATAAGTACATTTTGGGGGATTCTGCATTGCATGTATATTTATGTTTTCCCTGAATCCATAAATAAGTTGTAGAGATGGAAGCTTGCATTAAGACTGGATTCATTTAGTTTGTAAAAGCAGCATATATACCCCATAAACTTTTAAATAAGAGAGCATCTTTCAAATGCTCTTATCTTCCATCACACCTGTTCATACTTATGCATTTAACAGTGTATAAACAGTGCCTGTGGCAAATAGATTATAACTTTCTATAGTCGATAGATTTTAAATGACGTCATTTATCTAGAGTTCAATGTGAATCTTAGCAATATCATACAGGATTTTCCCTTTAGAATCTGAAGGTAAGACATTCTTTAGAGGCGTTAGGTACAGTATATATCCTTTTAAGAGTGCTTTGAGCAAAATTAGTAATGATTCTCTCTAGAATAATAAAATAAATTTGGAGAATGGCACTGGCCAGGTATATCAGAACAGTTAGCATACTCATCAAATATGTTATTTTAAAATGGGGCATGACATGCTCCTTGATTCTGACATGGTCCTGTGCTTGGTAGTAAGGTCATCATCTCTGACACCACTTTTGCTGGCTAAATACCAAATCTGATTTATCTTTATGCACATGGACCTTACAGTTACAAAACTTCTAGTTTTGATTAAGTTGATCTTTTTTTAAAAGATACAATGTGAACTATCCCGTTTTTTTAAAATTTGGAAATAAGTTTTTATATTTACATGAATGTATCATGCATCAGAACTATAGAACTCTTCTGGCCATTGTCTATTACTGTCTGATATTTCTATGTAGATTAGGGTCAGTTAGTAATTAAAATGTTTTCATAGAAATATTCAGTAAACAGTAACGGTTTTCAAAATGTTGATTAAGTTTCCCATTTCCTGAAACTAATATTAAGAGCTCAACAATCATTGAATGAATTCAAAATTTTGCATATCACTAGGAATACTTTTTAATATTGTGACTAAATGAAGTAAGGTCTGGATATGCTTTAAGTGAAATTTAAATATCTACAATGTTAGAATTTTCATTTATTTGGGCAGTGCTTGGATAAGGTATATGCACAACCTTTTGTGCAAGTTACGGGATTACACACCAGGAAAACTATGACAAAATTTATTATTTAGCACTTTTTCCCCCCAGGACTATTTAGAAAAGGGAGAAAAATTTCAGCTATTAAGGAAAAAGTGAAAGCATATATAGTCTGATGATTTTTGTAACTATTTCCCTTTTTTATGTATTCACCCAGTTCATCGAATTAAGTTTGATTGTCCCTCAGTGAATTATATTTACAGTAGTACTGCTGCCTCAAATATGGAGATAGGGACGGTGGAATCAGCACAAATGAAGTGAGCACCAGCTCCTTCCTATCATTGGCAATCACTCAACTCTGTAGGAAAAATATGACAGGCAAATCTATCCAGTATGAGCATTGTCAATTAATAAGTAAATCAAAAGAGCAAAGAACAGCCACTGCTTCCTTTCCTTTTTCTCTTCATTGAGACTAGAGAGTTGTCCTGTTGTTCAGAGAAGGAAGTTGATGCTTTTCAGTGTTGATGCATCAGCATTCAGTTGTGGATCCTCAACAGCTGCCCAAGAATGCTGGCCAACATGATTATAGGCTTTTTAGAATTACTCTAATAATTTTGTAAAAAAAACAATAACATTTGGAATATAGCTGGCTGTAAAGTGTTCATCAGTAACCATACTGTTCTGAAGTAACAACCACCAGAATACATTAGAATAGTTTCTGTATTGCTCACAGCCCCTAGTGGGCTTTCATGAACAGAATGCACATTGGGACAATTTTTTAATGCTCTTTTTCATTTTTCTCTAACATGTTTATAAATCAGCATGGAAGACACATTGCAGGACGTTCCCTGAAAAAATGAAGGATACTGCTCTTACAATTAGAATAGAATATTTTGGAGGAAAAAATGAATTATCCATAAAGTTAGAATTCGGTTAACACCAACAAAAGGTCCATTTGGGGCAAGTGCATGATAATTTAGTTAACTTCTTTTGCACTGATATAAGAGCTTCTATTCACAAATAAGGGATATTTAATATCTGGTTTAATTCATAAGTATCATGAATAATTTTTACCTTGAATACAAATTGTTTCTCAGAACAAAGGAAGAGTCTGGTGAGTGTATTATTTCTTTCTTTTTCTGCTCCAGAGAAGTTATTTTAAAGATTATAGTTTATAATATATCGTTACCACCCTCATCCAACTTTTAGTAAATAATAAGCTTACTATAGGTTTTTAATTTTGTTAATCTGCAAGACAGAACAATTTCATTTGTTGCTTTAACAGAAGTTCAAGCAAGCACTGTATTAAACTGTATTTGTGTGTAGTCCGGATTCTGATTCGCTGCCAGCTCAGTGTCTACAAAATGTGCCTCCCTCTCCACTCCTATGTAAGAAAGTATACATTATAACAATATAATATTTGGCCGAGTTATCAAAAGCAAACAACCATTTTCCTAATAGCCATATCAAATTCCCACAACATTTCTAATTAACATTTTTTGCTGTTGAATTAGAGCTACAAATATATCCAATAATAAGTCTGTTTGTCCCCTTGTCTGGCAAAGGTGTCAGTACTATATGCTTCAGAATTAATGGATAGTCTATAATTTGTTTTTCCTGGAATAGTTTGAAAGACAAAAGGGCTTGTACTGCATTGTGTGTACAAAAACATAGCAACAAGTTAATATAAGACAGACAATGGTCACTGTGCTTCATTTATGCTGCAGAAAAGGTTGTCAAGAAGATTAAGGAAATAGTCATATAAAAATGATTATAATTCTCTCATCTGTAAAGAGATGTTCAAGAAATAATCTGATAAGAAAAATAGAGTAATATACTGTGTTTTAAAAGTAAATTGATGGGTAAATCCCTCAGTTTTATTAATAGTATGGTTTCACAATTCATTCCTCATAAATCATTAGGATTTATACTTAGATGGTAAAAGCAATATATTTAGTTGGGAGATTATGTTTGTTTGATAACATATGATATAAACAACTGACAAGGTGCAGAAAAGATCTTACGTAAGTGCTTTCATTCCTTAAACGTTCAAACCCAAAGATAAGATTAATGTAACAGATGTGAACAAGTACACATGTAGGTACAATGAAAGCATTGGCATTCTAGTGCTGAGATTTTTCTTGTTTCATTTTGAATGTTATAATCATGTACATCACTTGAAATTCTTTGGGTTCTAACACAAAAAGTAATATTTATTTCATTTTTACATGATCATGCATTCTTAGGTAGTGTTTGCTTATGATTATATGGAGCTTTCCTTGAAGTGCAGTTTCTTCATCAATCTAGCAATGTACTTCACTTGCAAATGCCTCCCAAGTGTGCTTTTAAAAATCCATTTCAATCAAACAAAATGTAAATAGCAGAAAGAAATGCTGTGTATGGGAGATACAGGAATGAACCATTCTACATTTTCAACATTTTACTCAAAGCAACAGAATATTAAACTAATGCTAGCAATTTCTATTGGTTGGCATCCATGTTCCCAAGTTTAGTTGGCTAATTTTTTAAAAAATGATGTAGTCATGAAGTATTCTTTCTTTAATTCAGCTCTTTTGTTTCCTTCCATCTCTTCCATCTCATTTTGAGAGTGGAATATTTGAAGGCATATCAGTAAATGTATAGAACTAAAAAGTATAAAAGTGGGGGAGGGGTTTCCTTTGAGTTTGCTCCATAATTAAGTTTGAACAACAGTGATGGGTTTCATGCATTAGCAATCCATGAAAAATTATGTTCATGCCTTCTGATTAAGGTCACGGGTTAAATATTTCTGGAAATAGTGCAGATGGTTTGCAAACCAGAAGTATGTTGTCAAACACAAAATCCAAACATTGTTTTTATGGAGAATAGTAAAAATGCATCTTTTTGATCCCTTTTTCTTTCCTGGTAGTTAAATCAAGCCAAAGATGGAAGTCAACTTAAATGAGTTTTTTTTTTGTTTTTTTTATTTGAACTCACAGATATACAAACCATTTTTGGGGCTTTAACTGAAATAATGAAATTGCCTTCTATCAAGGGCCTTTGTTGTGCCTCTCTTCTCCATATCCTGGGAATGTCAAGAAACTGGAGACAGCCTTTCGAGCTGTTTTGCATTAGGCAGCTGGCAGTTTATAATGACACTCTTTTCTGATGTGCTGAGCAAAGGACTCAAGTTTAATGTCCTATTTGCCTCATGGTAGTGGCTTCCAAAGATGGCTGGTACCATCAATTTGTATTTCTTGAATAAAATATCTTCTCTTTTCTGGTAAATCCTTTTTTGTACACTGTTTGTTGTGTGCCATGTATCTAAAAAGCATTCATGTTCTACAAATGGTTAGCAATTCAGTACCAGTACACAATTTCAGTGGCTAAAAAGAAAGAGGAATTACAGTGATGTGACACCTTTTCTTCCTGTAACTTTTATAAAATTAAAAAAAATTAACTTTATGCATGGATTGTATGGACCTTTTTAAGAGATTTTTTTTATTAGCCCAAGAATAAATTCTTGCTTTCTCTGAAAAGCAAGAGATCTCTGAGCACAAATAGTTCTGTTTGAACAGTGAAACTATAAATGAAACTTTTTGATTTCAAAAAGGTAGAAATGTATATTATAGAATTCTGTGTTAAAAAGAAAAAAGAAATGCCTTTTAGTTATTTGGGGAGGGTTAAACAATAAAGATAATACAGGATATGTCTTGTTTTAAAACACAAGTTCTGTGTTCTTTCTCTCTTAAACTAGAGCTAAATTATTTAGTGGTTGTTTCTGTCCTGCCTTGCCGGAGTCTGTAGGTCAGCAAATGCCCTTGTACAGTATATATTATTATAGCAATGCACTATGCCTAATTGAAAATTCTGAATCTGTTTAGAGCATTCATAATACTGGTTGCATAGTATCATTACTCCCTTGTGTCATTTTCAGTTTCTACCTGAGAGTACAAAGAATATGAGTGGGAAGATTTTCGTCAGAAAGATCCCACAACCATTGATCATTTTTAGTCAGCAAATCCTTCATTGCTAATTTGAATATAGAAGTGCCGTGATTATGTCCATGAATGAATATTTAACACATTTGCATCTACCTTAAGATTTCCATTTTGCTTGCTTGCTGTTCTTTTTAGTCCACTTTTCAATTACCATCTTCCAAACCCTTCCTTTTTTCTCTGGATGATAAAATCTATAGTCGATGTTTTTTTGGTTTTTATTTACCATGATGTTTGTGAAATACTTCTTAAAAGTCACACATATGAAAAGTAGTACAGAGTTCAAAAGGTGATAGTGGGTTTTTTCAGGTATGTCCCCGTTTGGAAGAAAAAAATTCCAACTGTACTACTTTACATAAAAATGTGCCAAGAAGCCACAGCAGCTGCCAGCATGCATATAAATTAAAATGTATGTGAACTTCTAATATTTTAGAAATATGTTAGGTACTTCAGTGCAAAAAATCAGGACAAAGTTTCGATACTATGATGGAAATTCAGACTGACCCTGACATTCTTCCCCTAAATGAAATGTGGTTCAATACTGTCTATTCTAAACAAATGGGAAAGTCCTTTTGCAATTAAAAAAAACTTCTTTTGAAAACTACTCATGTTTGAAATGTTTATAGTTTTCACATAACTCTTGGACATACTAGTTTATTTCTATATAAGTATCTCTATAAAGGGATAGCAATATCTATTTGAGCACTTTCCTTAAGTGTAGTGCCTAGAATCTATTTATATTCCATGGATATTTGTAGTAGGCCACAATATGTTCTTTTTAGACGTGCAGTCAATCTAAACGAAGTCAAAGGGAAAGTGTTGAATCCTGCAAATGTATAGTTGTGGACGTGGAAGATCAGACAATGAATCAGTTGGGGGGTAACGGCATTAAAAGGAGTTAGTTTTGGCCTTAAGCAACTCCAGGCTGGTTGGGATGATCGGCCATGTTAAATAAAGAAAACCAAAAAAGATAGGTGGGAGGATGGGTGTTTTGATTTCTCAAACTAGCCTAGAGCTCTGGACATTCATTCATCCATTCTAGATCAAGGTGTCCCATCTTATCCTGGCCTTTTTAAATATTGTCCATGCAATTCTTCCATTTTTCTAATAAGCACACAGTTCATCCCAATAAGTGATCGGTTGTTTCTTGATTCTCAGCCTTCTTTTTTTACTTTTTGAAAAATAGGTTATACTTTAAAAGGTGCTTTATTCTTTAAAGAACACAGAATATTTCCATAACACAACACCCCATCTTATTATTGCTCACTTATATCTTGTGATTGTTTTGAACATTTTGCAAGGTTTTCTTAGCATCCTTTTGGTTCAATTTGCTGAATCTTGGACAGCTGACATAGATTAATTCTATATGCTGTTAGAACTTCTTGTTCTGTTTAAATCTGGTACGCTCAGTATACTCCTCTTCTGCTTCAACTTCACCTGCAGCTTTCGCCATCTCTTTCTTCAGTTTATCTTTTGCTTTCCTCTGTTGTCTATCAATGCAGAAGATCGTAAACATTCTAAACTCCTTGTAGTTCAATTGCTAATGGAGCAAAACATAATAGTATTTTAGTGGAATATTGACAGGCTTATAAAGTACAGTGGTACCTTGGTACTCAACTACTTTGAAACTCATAGAATTTGATACTGAACACATTTTGATGTGAAAATTTTGTCCTGGTACTCATTGTTTTGGTACTCATTGTGCCTCCCAGAACCAATTAATGATGAGTAGCAAGGTACCACTGTAATCCCCAGACAGTATTTGGCTGTCTCTCTTCAAACAGTATTCTGCTTCACTCTTCCTTCTCCCTCTATTAATACTCTTCAAACTAAATCTCAAAAGTCCACAGAACTGCCCGAATACAATACCAACCATTCATCCTTTTACAAAGGAAAATAGTCTTGCCTCACCATTCTATATACAAAAATAAATTGGATTGGAAGGTGCATCTTGCTTCGATATTTACAATTTTTTGCCTAAGCTCTCCATTTGTAAGCGTACTGAAGTAACAGTTGACTATAGCCTTCCAACCAGCTATTAGAAGCTGCATCACCCAAACTCAGTGGATGGATCTTCTCCAGTGCATGCTGGAGTTGACTTCTGGAAAGGGCCATCTTATAAAAAGTTGAAACCGAGTAAGCTAATAAACTTTTTTGAGCTTGAAGTTTCATATAATCTTAACAAAGAGACAAATAGAATTTCTTGTGAATTTTACAGAATTTGCAAGTAAGCCACTGAATCTTAAACATGAATCAGGTTCAGAGCTTCCATTCTTTAAATTAATGAAACTTGGTTGCAATATGAGGGTCAGAAATTTCAATGTCAGTGAATGCTGCCATGTTGATACAAGAAGGGATGCCACGTTACCAAGATCCTTCTCAGCATTCACAGGAACTTAAATCATGTTACACATGGCTGACAGGTTAGAAAGGATAATCATGCCTTCTTAAAATCACTAAACCCTTTCAGTGCACCAATTTGAACATTCCGTATTTGTATATAAATAAAGTGTGGAACTATTCACAGAGATACAAGGCAAAAATAGTAAAATTTTGAGCATGAAATAACAAGCCAAAAATTATCCCAAAATACATCGTGCTTGCTACAAAATTAACTTTGTTTTTTTTCCCCCCAACTAGTCCTGGCTAAAACACACTCTGGTTTACTATGATATTTAAACATAGCAGAGGGACTAACATACAAAGAGGATATAAGTTTTTGGTGGGCAGCACAGTTACAATATTAGATGGGGTTGCTTCTGGCTAACAAAAGATACTGAGATGTCACAGCTGGGAAGGAGGAACCTGTCTCCTGTGTTCATCATATTGGATTACCTCATCACCTGAGATGTCAAAGTCCTTGAATATTTGACTCAGCTCAGTCTTTCTGACATTGAAAAGGAAGCGTGTGGCCTGGAACTCTGCTGGAGCAACTGTATGGCCCCCATCAATGTCCAGCAACTCAAAAACAGCGTGAGAATGACGATACATGAACTGTTTTTCAAGATGGTTCTGGTCAAAGACAGAAAGGCAAGAACAGCAATTAAGAGCTGCTGCTCTAGTCTCTTCAAACATTAAAACTAAACATTATTGATAGATATCAGAAAAAATAACTTGAGATGCTTCTATAATGGCAATCTGAATGTGAACAAGAGCAAATCTCATGGATGAGAACAGGATTTGAAACCCTTTTCTGTGATGGCTTGATGCCTGGGCTTTCAGTGATAAGATTTAATGAGAGGTGTGATTAGGGATAATTATACAAAGAGGCCAAATTTTTTTAAGAAGTTAGGTTGTAGACCATAGGATATCTTTCAGACAGGAAGACTTCAACAGAACGTTGGTTTGTGTTCATGTAATGCATATCTAAAACAAAGCAAAAAAAACCCGTTATCTTATGGGGGGGGGGAAACAGGCATTTCGGCTTCTCGCATTCTTAAATCTAAATAACACTGTGCACAGTTAGTCCTCATTTACCAACTCGATTCGGAACCATTCAAAGTTGTGATGGCAGTGAATAAGTGGTAATGACCAGTCCTTGAAATTCTGACCATTGTAGCACCCTACAGTCACATAATTGTGATTTGAGCGTACGGGAACTGGATCACACTTAGCAATAGTTGCAGCATTCTGCATTCATGAGCTAGCTGTTTGTGGCTTTCCTTGCTGGCTTCCCTGATGTAAAGTCAAAGCAGAAGCTGTCAGGGAAGGTTGCTAGTTGCCCTGGCAAGTTCTGCTAGCTTTTCTGCACTCATACCCACTGCCCCATGCATCCCAGTCTTCCTACACTTGTGTGTGGCCTGTTCCAGACTTCCCAAGGCCTCCCTCCCACATAATATCCCCTGCAGCACCATCACACTCCTCACCTGGCTCTTCCATCATTTCCCACTTAACAATCTGTGCATCTTGGGGTTACGAAGGTAACTGGGACCGCCAGGATCGCTGTTGCTAGGCAATGCTTTACAACTGCATAGCTTAGTGACAGCAAACCTGGTCCCAATTACCATGTAACCCGAGGACTATCTATATAGAAAAATTCATTACCTCACTATCAAATGTCATTAACTAATGGGAGAATACCCATCATTTGTTTGAACTTTGAATGGGAAAAGGTTTACACATGGTTACACTGGCAGGTATCCCAATATGTCAAAACTAGGTTTTGCCGAACTAAATATAACAAATTATATTAGAAGGCTGCACAATGAAATGGGAGGGAGCTGCTTCATGCAATTCTCTCCCCACACTTGTCAATCAGGCTACTTTTTGAACATGGGTTTAGTACTGTTTCAGAGGACCAATAAACCCATGTTTAAAAAAATAGCCTTGTAGCAGCTGACAGGTATATAAAAAGCTATACAGAGTAGAGAGAGGGAGATTCTTACTGTATGGTGCAACTGCCCATGAGTTACTTTGAGCCATACTGTACAAGCCCTCCATGTACCTGTCATATAATGGACTTGGATTTATGAAAAATGCCTCCTTTTTTAAGCTAGGGCAGGGGTAGGCAACCTTGGCTCTTTTATGACTTGTGGACTTCATAAAAGAGCCAAGGTTGCCTACCCCAAGGTTGCCTACCCCTAAGCTAGGGTACGAGTGGATACTAGTCACAAGAGAAGAATGCAAGCCTGACATTTATTTCTACCTCCACAAATCATGATTTGTACAGTTAAGAGCATATCTAAAATATTTACAGTTAACTTATTTACTAGCGGTAGGTGACCGCTTATAGTCTCTTCATCTGAAGCAAAAAACTTCCTTATTCCACCTTAGCATTTAAAAATAAAATTGCTACTAGTTCAGCTAAATACAATTCAGGCATAGTTCACACACTGTGTAAATGGCAATTTTTGCTAATTTTGACTTTGAATAAGATGACATGCTGACACATCAGTCTCAGTTGATCTTGCCTTCTGTCAACAGGAGCCACATGCCCAAATTGTAGAAGCTCATATCATGGTTTGTTTCTACCAGTTCCTAAACTGACATCCCAGACTAGTGTCTATCCTATAAACCAGAATTAGAAGATACAGGTTATTCTTATATCTTCCATTGGATTCTCAGGGAAAAATCTGCCAAGGATTCTGACTTAAATTATATGAGAAAACTTGTCAATTGATTCCCATAGAAGCATCAACCAAGGAGGAGCAGGTAAACACTCTGTACAGATATGTAAGCTTTTTCACTGGGAAATCATAAATGAGAAATCAGCTTGTGTGAACAATTGACTCAGAATTGTCCATCCATTTGCAGAATGGAAAATGCTTGCAGAACATATTTTTCTTCACTTACTTACCCCAAAACTCCTCTAAAAAATCCTGCTATATAAGTGAAAACTAGATTACTTGATGATAGATGGGCTTCACTGCAAAACCAAATGTTTCTTCAGTCACCTCCAGCAATCTAGCTAACTTACCTCATGGGCCATTATTATGCACACCAACATATAGAATTCGTCAAAGCCGATTTCCCCTTTGCCATCCCAATCCAGTAAATCAAAGACCAGCATGATCTGAGCTGAGGACAGATTAGTTACATGGTGAAGGAAGCGGTAAAACTGCAAATCTGAAAAATGATGTGGTGTTACGCATTGTGTGTGCAAAGGGTCGACTATAGTTAACAAGACTATTAATAATAGTATACTGTACATTTCAAAATCTCCAGATATGGGCTGCAAAAATCCAGATGATGGTACAGAACATTTTTGTTTATATCTTGTAGTAATCATCTTGATTTTTGCTAGCCAGATCTGGTAACTCTAATATATTCCAACTTGTAATACAGCAGCTAATATTGGTTGGATTAATACATAATGATTTACTGAATAAGTGATAATACGTTTCCCACAACAGAGAAGTCAAAAATCTAACAATATAATTTGGTTTACTTAAATGTTGGAATCCAGCCACTGATTAACAGCAGAACAAATAAGAGTGGTTATTAGTATCTCAAAAATCCATAAAAGACATTTTCCACATATTATTGAAAAAGTTTATTTAAAATATATAATTGAATATATGTGCATTCCTGACTCTAACTGCAACCTAAAATAATCAAAAAAATATGCTGCCTTAAATTGAATGAAGAGGCAGACATTATTGGAAACAAGTATGGAAACCAGTTTTCCTCTTCCAAATTTGGAAGCAGTCTGTCCTTTGCTCTGCTTGAGACAGTCCAATGCACTCCTATCTGGTACCTTCTAGATCAGCTGGGCCTGAAACTTCTAGAATTCCCATCCCAGTCACTACACAGTCTGGAATTCTGGGAGATTAGTTCCAAAGCATCGAGGGAACACCATGTTTGGAAAAGCTGCACCGTGAAGTTGTGAAGCAACTTCAAAGAAGTGCTTTGCTCAAAATGGCCTCAAAGAACCTCTCCCAAAGGTGTTTTTCAAAAGATAACTGGACTTTGGTTTTTTCCTTGAAGACTTTTCACTTCTCATCCAAGAAGCTTCTTCAGTTCTGGTTGAATAGTAGAGAATGGAGGGATTTATATTCTTAGCAGTCATCTGTTCGTTAGCACTCTGAAAGTCAGTTATTAGTTCTCTGAGACTTGCTAAGGCCACTTGGGGGTTTATCTGTACTCTCAGATTCACCTGAATCAGAGTACAGGAGATAGGTGGTGTCATATCCCTCTCCCTCTGTTGAGAGAGGGCTGTTCAGTTTTAACATAGGTGGCCTCTTTTACCCCTCTTTCAAACCAACGGTCCTCTTTCCTTGAAGATACACATTCTGGACACCACTTATCTCCTGTTTACAACAGAGTCCTTTCAGCAGTCCCAAGAAGGTTCTATACCCATTTGCACGCTGATTCAGGTGAACTTGAGGCTACAGATAACCCCCCCCCCCAAGTGGCCTCAATGATAAGATGACTACTAAGAATATAACCTCTCCAATTCCTCATCAGTCTACTGATTTTTGGTCTCAGAATTGTTACAATTAGATCAACTTTGAACTCATAATTCCAGATAAGGGCTATGTTTGCATGATATATGAACCTCAGCCTAGCCAGCCATATTTAATCTAGTAAGTTGTGCAAATTCAGCTGTGTAGTTATTTTACACTTTAATCTGTCACAGTAATCCACCAAGATAACTGAGCTGAGTAAATCATGGCTGATTTAACCATAGTTCAGTGTGTCAAGGAAATAAAGCTACTGGGATAAATAAGAAAAGGTTAGTGAAATACTCTCTAAGAGAAGCATATAATGCAATCTAGTTGGGCTCATCTTTGATAGTTAATCTATGTTAAACTGTTCAACATAGCAGTATCATTTGATTTCAAGTCTGAAGATATTCAATGAGGTATATTCAGTTTTCTCTTGCTGTTGTCTTTTCAATAAAGTTGAAACACCCCCCCAATACTTAAAGATCTTCAAAAGGAAATAATACAGTAATGATAATCCTATATTTCATCATTTTTATGGACTTTTTTTTTAGCTTCCGTATCCTACTTACTATTCAAAGCGTTCTTCTTATGAACATCAAGTAGATGAAAGTAAGCTGTCAGAGCTCTGGCATTTCTGACAGATAATAAGCAGTATATTTTATCTAAGCACAGAAAATGAAAGAAGCTTTTTTGCTTCAGCCTCATCTTGCCATAGAAGAATTATATTTATATTTGGAATTCTGGAATTGACCATGGTGATGCCAACACTATAATCCCAGAATTCCACCCTGGAATTAGAACATGATGACGAAAAAGACCTTTGTGCTGTTCTACAAAGGTTTTGCACTCAAAGAACAAGGATGAATAAGAAACATTTCTGCCTTGTGTTTAATTATCTAGTATCCTAGCATCAATCTAAGCTTCTTGGTTCTTCTACAGGAGCAGTAGATTACATTCTCTCTCTCCACAGGCACCAGTGCAATGTTATTGCGACACTTTATTGGTGCTTGCTACACTCCCTTCCCCATGTAACATGTAAACAATACTTCAAGAGGAGGAAAGACATCTCCAATGCAAATTGCCAATCCCATCATCTTTATATAAACAAATGGTCTCTAAGTCCCATTATTATGATATAGGCCCTATTGGCCTTCTAAGGAAAAATGGAATGGGATTTATTTGGAAGTAGGCCTCCTGACCAGAAAAAAAAGGCAGATAAATTGGGAGCTGATAATATCTTAAGGACCTTGAGAGACTAACAAGACTTACCATTTGCATTCTGCTAAATCAGTATTTTTCAAACTTGGCAACTTTAAGATGCGTGGACTTCAATTCCCAGAATTCCCTAGCTGGCATGAATTCCAGACATGCCACTCGCTCTTCACCTTTCTCAAACATTCATTTTATGTACATTCAGTCCAGTTTTCAGTCTTTTATTGCTGAAAGGTAAGTAAATTTACTAATGAAATGCTATTATGAATCTTCTGGTTGCAGATTTAACTACTTCTTAAATTTTGCTATTTTTCTATTATACTATTGTACAATAAGAATGATCATCAGGATGTTACAAGATTGTTATTCTGTTTTCCATCTACCATATTTGCTACATAAGTGAGCTCTGAAATTCCACATAGTTCCTCTAGATGTCTCTACTAGATTATATTTATCAACATTTCTTATTTAAAAAAATAGCTAAAATATTTCAATGGATAAATTTGGATGCAAGATTAAAAATGAAATTTTTTTTTTTTTTAAAATACTGAAAAACTTGTGAGCTATGCAATAGTGGCAAATATCTGTAGCTCGGGTATAGGATGAGGGTGAAGTTTCGTTCTCCGAGCTTGTGGGTTGGTTTCCAAACATTTCGTTGCCCAGGCTAGGTAAAACATTTAAAACGCTGCTGAAGATGTTATCTAGCCTGGTAATGAAACATTGGGAAACCAACCCACAAGCTTGGAGAATGAACCTTCACCCTCAACTTGTGAGATAGCCAAATTTGACTTTCTTCTCCAAAATTTTGCCAAATTCAGGAAGAAAGACAAAACAGAATTCGGGGGGCAGTTTTCACAAGACAAGGATCTCATAGAATCAGAGTGCCAAAGCTCACAAGATGTTAATATTCAAGAAAGCACATGAATATCTTGTGAACTTTGGCACTCTGATCAGACATGTTGAAGACATGGTCTGCTTACAGGACCCTCTCAGATCATATATTGAGAATATATCTACTGTACAGATAACTTCTGAATGCCCTCCCTTATGTGATGACTAACCATGCTGGGTAGATTTACAGGAATAGAGGCCCAAACATAGGGACATAACGTGGCCCACTTATAGAAGGAATATGACACAGCAATAAATTTGAAGGCTTAGCTTTCTGCATCATGTTAGAGTCTATTTAACAAAAGTGAGTGGGGGGGGGGGAAATGAAATGAGTGCCTGACTCATGAAATGAGTGCTTTGCAAGGGTCTCCTTCATATTTTTTTTTTAAAAAAAGACAACATAATGAGATAACACTTTGGCTCCATCGTTTCAAAAAGGATACTTGGTTGACTAGGTGCTACTCTCCACTCACACATTCTGTCCTATATTATAAATGCAGCATTGTCTTTCCTATGTTCTGCAAATAAGTTTATAAATCTTATCTCAAAGCTGCTAAATCAATGGAAGCAACAATACCACAAGTCTGTATTAGTTCCTGATGTCATAATGGGGACTGTAAACTGACAGGTTGGGATAACAAAGACTTAGACCAGGGGTGTCAAACTCGCAATGTCCCAGGACGTGTCGTGGAATATCGTGACTTTTTTGCCATTGCCGGCAATGGGGTGGGTGCGGTTTTGCTATGATGCATCCGGCCCGTGGGCCAGCAGTTTGACACCCCTGACTTAGACCATGTTTTCACAGCATATACTGTACCATAATTGAAACATGATTCAGTAAATTAACACAGTAATTCTGGATTCACATAGTAGCTAAACTCAGCTCAGCAGCAACCAACACTGGCTACACAGAAGTCTTGAGTATTTAACCCTTCTGCAGCACTGGGATTGTGTCAACTTAGACAACACTGGACACTTCTTCTCCAGTGGCCCACTTATGAGCATTTCCATACCAGCCATTCAGAGTAACTTCCAGTGTCATCTAACCTTCATTGTGCCAAACTAACAATTCTCTTTTCTCACTTCAATAATTGGCTGGATAATGCTGTCAAGATGCTCCTGACAACATCTGACTGGAAGCTTAAAACTTGGAAAATATGCAGCAAAGGCAAAAACAACAGCATATATATACTTAACCAAGTTTAAGAATGATTCCCATACTGTGCATAACATCACACAGCAGGGCAAATACAAGCATATCTATTACTTACAGTGAGACTTCTAAGTCAGAGGTGTCAAACTGCCAGCCCACAGGCCAGATGTGTCCTGGCGAAACCGCGCCCACCCCATTGCCGGCAATGGGGAAAAAATCACTTTTTTTCCCTTTTAAGTATAGTGTGCATACACACACATAGATGCACACAAAATTATTAAGTAATTACATAATGAAGTAATCAGTTCAAGATCAAAACCTTTATTATATACTTATTACTTTGCAGTCTGTAGCATTCTCTTTTTTAAAGTGTTACGTACATTTTTAGATGAAAAAGCCAAATAGTGTAATGTTATGTTTGCAGCATTATCATCCTAAATTGTAATTAATATTGATAGTTTTTTCTCTTTAATATTCCATTGTTTAATTTAGAGAAGTAAACAATTACAACTAATTACTAATTTAGAGAATTTAGAGAAATAAATAATTACTACTAAATAAAATTAAAAATATTAATATATATCCTTGTATTGAACCAATATATCAAGACTTAAAGCAATATATTGTAATAAAAAGGGCAGAAAAAGATGCTTTAAATTCTAGAGGTTGCTATCAATTAAGGGGACATAAATCCATCTTTATTACAATTTTGTCAGCACATCAGTGGAATTACTGGCCAATAACAGAAGATATCTCACTTGTTACAATTTTATTGCAAGTTTGAAAGGCTTAAAATGCAGCGCACTTCCAATAAAGTAGTCATATATTGCATTAACACAAATAGGCAGCAAGCTACATTATGACATCTTTATGGATGAACCACGTCTGTTTAAACAATTCTGAACTAGCTATGTGACTACTTGTCAATATACACTACTCATGCTGAAGCTTATTCTGGTTTGCTTGATCCAGTTTCCTACATTGGCCACACAAACTGGACCACAAGCTGGGTTTGTACCGGTATAACTTGCTAATCTAGTTTTATAAGCCAGAGAGAGCATCCGCTACAGTTTGGCAATAGTCTTACTAATTGACAGGCATTTAAAAACGTGCTGTTATTTAAAGCACTTGGGCTGCCCTAGCCTAGACAACCATTATTTTCTCTGAGCAATTCAGGAAACCATGTCTTACTCACCCGTTTCTATCCCAACTTAGCCTGACAATTTTCAGAAAGTCACATTCAAAGACATGATTAATGTCCCCTTCTCCCCTTTGCCGCTCCCAAGGGGCCCCGGCTCTTTAAATGAGGACCTTGAGATCCTTCCCCGAATTCTTTAGCTTAGCAGCTCTGATGGGAAGAAAAAGCATCTTGAACGCGGAAGAGGCTACCCGGGTATTCCATGGTCCCCATTTATCCGGCTACGCTATTGTCCCGCCAAACTTAACAAGGTCGGGGGCTAAAGAAATCGCAAAGTCCACACACACACACACACACAACCGGAGGAGGAGGAGGAGGAGGAAGAAGAGCGGGCAATGGCTGTGGAAGGGGGTCGCGGAAAGGCGGGCCGCGCAGGAAGACACGGGGCGGGCTCACCCTGCTCTGACGCGACCCGCGCGGGGGAGCAGCTCAGCGGAACGCGTGCTGGGGCGGAGCCGCAGGAACTGGAAGGTGTCCTGGCGGAGAGGGGCGGGGCCCCGCCAGTGAGGCCGGGAGGGGTTGGCCCCGGTCCGACTTAGCAGGTGAAGCGTCGCTCGCAAAGTCTTAAGTTCTCGGCTGGCTGGCTCGGTCCTTTCCCGCTGCCTCGGGGTTAACCTCGGAGCGCTCATTTCGCGCGCTGCCGGTTGCAGTTGGAGCCACTTTCCTCTGCCCTGAGATAGCCCGGCAAGCAGGGGGTGGAGGGCGCCCCCCCCCCGCACGTTTGGCGGAGGAACCGGCGGAGAAGCATCCTTTGGGTTGTCTCCGAAGCCGAAGCCCCGTGAAAGCACCGACCGGGCGGGAACTGGCTCGGCTGCTTCCTCGGAAGCTCTCCTTTCCGTCGTTAGGCTTCGGCAGATTAGCCCTTTCCAGCCTGGTCGGTTTTGCCTGTAGAGAGTCGTTTCTTTTCGGTTTCTTTTCTCCTGACACGTCGATGGTGAGGATCCCGAAGCTCAAGCCGGGGCGCTGCCATGGCCTTCGCTAATTTCCGGCGCATCTTGCGCCTCTCTAACTTTGAGAAGCGGCGATCCAAAGAGTACGAGCACGTGCGCCGGGACTTGGATCCCAACGATGTCTGGGAGATCGTCGGAGAGCTGGGCGACGGCGCCTTCGGCAAGGTGTACAAGGTGAGCAGGAAGATGAAGACGGGATGGGGCGGGGGGGGGAGGTCGCACGGGCAACTCGGAGTAAGTTCAGAGAAGCGGGGGATCCGAGGGAAGTGGGGGATCCGAGGGAAGCGGGGGATCCGAGGGAAGTGGGGGATCCGAGGGAAGCGGGGGATCCGAAGGAAGTGGGTGGGCTCAGCGGTAAGATATCAAAGACTTTTTCAGGTACTGTATCAAACATAAAAAAAGATTATTCTTCTGGAGTGCAAGATAAGCATGATGGACTTAAGATGCCACTTAAGAACTTCTGATCAGTTCCAGCAGGTTGACAATGGAAAGGTGTGCGCTGCCCCCTTCGCTGGATGTGTGGACAGTTTACATTTATATCATATATAAATGATACACTTTATGTAACATTTCATAACATATTTTATATAAAGCTGTATAAATGTTTTTAATGAATTAATTAAATTTAGGGGTTCCCTTGGTAAGTCTAGAAAATACCCCCACTCCATATCGTATTGTAATTGTATTTTGTTTTTTATTTAGTTAGTCAACTTATGGCTGCCACTTGTCAAGCTACTCAGGGCAGAGGAAATGACTCCAAGCCATAACAAGCCACTCAGCAATAAACTTTGGTCTATAAATTACAGTGGCTGAGTTCGTACAATGCAGTGTGCCTAAATGAAGTAAACCACATTATGACTTAGTGTAATGTATCAACCAAATCTGTTATTCTAAGATAAATTTCTCGTAACAGTTACAATCTTTTTTTATTCTTTGTAGAAGTGATATTAGATTGTGGGAGAATGTATAAATTTGTACTTTCCCCACATTTGTAGTAAGACTGATTTACTATAATAACTGAAGATGGGATTGGAGATTTTGCATTCTCTTTCTGGATGATTCTTTACTTTGTTTATTCAGGGACATGTGTAATTATGCATCAAGCATCAAGATTGTGTCTTCTGAGTTATAAGTATGTAGTGTAATCTTAAATTAAGGAGACTGTCCAGATCTGGAAGAGCCTTTCAGTTCAATGCTTTGTTCTCTGTACTCATAGTTAACTGTCTCCCCTTTTCTATTAGATTGTTTTTGCACCATAGGCCTCAAAATAAGTTTGAGCCCCATATATCTAATCAAACCACATTAAGGTTTGTTCCCTTTTATTACATCGCTCTAGCCACTATTAATGAATTATGAGGGATGGTTAAAGTTGCAGCTCAGCAAATGTCTGGGGAGTCACACATGGCCCATCCAAAAGTATGAAATAGAAACTTCTATTTTAAAAGAAAGTTTGTGGAAGAGAGAAAAGTTAACAGCCTTTTTTCTTCTCCCTCCGTTCTGATTGTCTTCATTTGTTGGATCTAACATTATCTTCCATTTTCACTATATAAATGTTTTGGGGTATTCTAATATAGCTGTGCAATTCCAATGAATAATTATGGATGGAAACTGCCAAGAAAATAGCAAGGCTCGTTGTCCAAGGAAAGACTGCCTGAGGGATTACTGGAGCAGCAAGCTAAGGGATGTAAAAGTAAGGCTCAAAAAGGCTCCTTTACAGCTTAGTAATGAAAAGAAGTAGTTTGGATTTCTGAACTTATTGTGCCCAACACAAAATAAGTGGCTGCGTGGTTAATGTGGTTTGGAAACGCTCAGTTTCTTCTAAGTATTTTTAGGAAAATAATAACTGAGAATTGGACATGATTTCTGCATAGATATTATACTGACATCAAATTCTTAAACAGTAGGCAAAGGAAGAGACTTGAAAACAGCTGAAAGCAATAATCCCTGCAGGGCTAAGTATTCTTCTCCCATATATATCTGCTCAGAATATTTGAAATGGATGCTCTCTGAACTCACGATTGATATATGTTCTAGCTACATTATAAGAATTCACATTGCTACTAGAAGTGCAAAAGAATGAGTTGAGAAGGCTCATTAGGATGGGAGTTGTTAGCTTCCATCCTCCATCAAAGAGGCAGATCAGGAGTTTGATAAATGATAAGTGATAAATAATAAGATAAAGAAAAAGGATTGAGCTTGTTTGATTAGTGGAGGCAAAGAAAGTCTTCCGATATCTGAAATGATGGTACAGCTAATTGGAAGTATTATAAGCTGTAATCATAACTGATATAATTATCAATAGATGTGTTCGTTGAAAAGGCTAGTTTCAAACAATTTGTATCATAAAGCTACTTGCTCTGATTCTGAAAATATAAAGCATCTAGCTATAAAAGAGATAGCAAACTAGTAGACAGATGAGGAATCTAAGGAGTAATGTTTTTTGAGGCCTATAATTTCTTGTATGTACAAACTTTTCAATGGAAATACACGGAAATTTGGAGAGTTGCCACTTGAATCTTTTTACAGTTCAGTCAAGACCACTTTTGGGGCAATTCAAGAATTAGGATATGGCGTGCCAAAGGTTGTAGGCTCTACTGGGTGTCTTATGGTATTATTGGTCAGATCTGGTTTCGTTATTCCTCGAATTATCTGATATGAATGGCATCTTTGCCTTTCACAATAGAATAGGAGCAACACGGCAAACCTAATTTATTCCAGAAAAGATAAAATAAGTTCTGGACCACTCCAGAACCTGTCAATGCACTGGATGATAAAAGAGCTTTGAAGCAGGAGCCTGATCAGTAGTTGACTGGGGAGAGAGAAGTCACATCCACAGCCATTCATTTGCAGGGTACCTCAGAGCTTGAAGCTCTCTTCCTTCTCCTGTTTCTGACATCTAGATGAAACCATGGGTCAGGTCATCAATCTGTTCAGAATCATTAGTATGTTGATGATATTCCACTGTATATTTCAATCCTGGGCTGCATAGGTGAAGCTATCAATGTGCTGTCCCAATGTCTGGAGGCTGTTCAGATGCAAGGGGCAGAACATACTTCAACTCAGTCCTATCAAGACTGAATGGCTGTGGCTATTTCTCTTCCCCCACTCCCACATTTCCATTGTTAGTCTTGGATGAGTTTATATTTTCCATTCCAGACTGGTGCACAGCTTGGGGGTCCTTCTGGACTTGCAGCCATTGCATCTATGACTGGGAGGCCCTTTTCAAAGGTTGATCTTGTGTGCCACTTGTGTCCCTTCCTTGACCAGGAAATCTTTTAGGCAGTTACTCATATGCTGGTCACTTCACAATTGGATGATTGCAATATGCTCAACATGGGACTGGCTTTGAAGAGCAACTAGAAGCTACAACCGGTACAAAATGCAGTGGCACAAACAGTAACAAGTGCTTCTTGATATGTGTGAGTGCTGCTATATGAAGTACACTGATGACCAGTTGGGTTCGGTATAAGCTGTCAGTCATTACCTTCATGGCATAGTGCCTGTTTATCTGAGAGACTGTCTACCTCCAATTTTTTCTATCGGCCGAGTATGTTGCAGCAGAGTAGATATGCTCCAGGTCCCCTCTATTAAATATTGTTGTCTTATGGGACCAAGGGAGCATGTCTTCTCTGTCACGACCACTGTCCTCTGGACAACATCCCACCAAAGACATGGACAGTGTCCTTTCTCCTGGGGTTCCAAAAAGCTCTTAAGACCTGGCTTTGGTTTCATGTCTGGGATTAATGTATTTGTGTGGACCCTGGACTGGTTTGTTATTGCACTGGTTTGGTCTGGGCTGCCTGTGGTGTTGTGGGAAGCTTCAGAACTAAATGGCTGAACTAATGGAAATTTGCTTGTCTGTTATGTGATCCTCACCCTGCCCTCTTTTTGGGGTATTTGCCAAACACGCATTGAAAATTGTTGGTCCACTACCATCTAGTTCAGCTTTTCTCACCCTATTAATATGTTGAGGCTAGAATTCCATGGGGGTGGGTGGGTGGGAAGGGAGTGAGAAACACTGGTCTAGTTGATAGGGCCTGGATGCAGTAGATTTAAAATGAAGATGTTAGACTATGCACATTGAGTTTCTGAAAACAATATTATCCTTTCTAGAAAAAGAAAGAATGATATATTGGCCCTAGAAATTGCAACTCATCTATCTTACAAAGAGAGCTTCCAGCTTCATTCTCTTTCTCCTATCTGGCTATTAAGAGGAAACTTATCCAAAGAAGCACATATCTTATTTCGCAAATATATTCTGCCAAAACAGTACAAAATAAGTGCTTATTGTTAAATGGGAAATGAGAAGAATTTGATAGTAAAGAATGTTCACTGTAGAATGCCATTTAATGAATATTTCTTCTTTCACCGGACCAGATCTTATCAAGATGCATGCTAATATGATCCCTATCAAAGGACTCTTAAAAAATTGAGTTTCTTGATTAGAAGTAGTCAATTCTTGGTATTGTACAAAATCCTTGGGAAACCTGTTCCCATTTCCTTTCTACCTAACTGATAGGCAGAGAACATGTCTTTGTTTTCCTAGCAATATTTGGTTCCTGATATTAGTATCAATGGGAGATAAGTGATTTTGGAGGGAATGACTAGGAAGAAGAAATTAGAGCATTAATTTGTTTTCTGCAACTTGGTTATCATATAGGCCCATGGTGGCGAA
Organism: Protobothrops mucrosquamatus; assembly: GCF_001527695.2. NCBI lineage: Eukaryota > Metazoa > Chordata > Lepidosauria > Squamata > Viperidae > Protobothrops > Protobothrops mucrosquamatus. The sequence goes on from NW_015388829.1 coordinate 107,042, forward strand.
CCTATGGCACACGTGCCACAGGTGGCACGCAGACCCCTCTCTGTGGGCACGTGCACCATCGCCCCAGTCTTAGGCCTTCAGCTGGGTTTTATAAAACCTTTTCGTTTTAGGCCTCCGCCACCTAAAAAAAAAGGTTCAATCAATCAATTTCAACTTCTTGCGGGGGAAAAAAAAAGATCTCACAAAGTTGGAATTGATTGATTGAACTTTTTAGTCCCACCCAGTCTGCCATTACCACCGAAGCCACACCCACCGAAGATACATAAGTGGGTTTTGGGTTGCAGTTTGGGCACTCGGTCTCTGAAAGGTTCGTCATCACTGATATATGCAATGTAATGAAGATATCCACAAAGATACATTTGAGGAAAATTTATTGTAAGGATTATAAAAGAAATGATTTTTCCATCTACAGTACTTTTGTTAATTCAATCCAAAATCAGCTCAAAATTCTGTGATGGCACAGTCTTCCAAGGAATTTATGTTTCATAGTTCTGTACATCTTACTTCAGTAGGCAGGATTGCAAGATATATTACAGTTAGAGGATGTCTAAGACTTGCAGAATACTTAGATGCCTATAACATCATTTTAAACAGTCTTTGTTGTTAAAACAGTATTTAAAATAAAAAGTGTATACTGCCTATTTGTGGTATTAGATTTTTTTTGCATCCTTTGCCTTCCACTGGCTAGAATTCTAATGAACTAATAAACAAATTTGTATTCCTCTATTATTTTTCCCATAGGCAGGATTGTCATTAGTGATCAATACTATCCTTTAATATCACCTAGTTATTATTGAGAGACCCAGTTTGGTGTAGTAGCTAAGGCATCAAACTAGAAACCAGGAGACTGTGAGTTCTAGTCCCCCTCCCTTAGGCAAAAAAGCCAGCTGGGTGGCCTTGGGCCAGTCACTCTCTCAGCCCTAAGAAGCAGACAATGGCAAACCAATTCTGAAATCTTGCTAGGAAAACTACATGGAAATGTCCAGGCAGTTGCCAGGAGCCAAAAAAAAGTGTCTTGAAGACATACATACAAAAAATAGACAATGTAAAATCTGTCTTCATTACAGTACTGATATTTTTATAATAGTAATGGTTGGATGACTCTAGAAGATGCTTTAAATCACTTTTGGGGATCTTGCTTTACTTGGGTTAGCTGATGTTGGTTTTAAACATTTGGCTTGTAGTTTGAAATAAGTTGGAAGTGTGTGTGTGTTTTTTCTAGATTATTGAAAGTATCAATTTGGAGTCAGGTTCTTCCTTATTATTAAGCGAAAAAAAATTCTATGTTTTGACTCTACTATTCTTTTCATTTTCCTGTCCCTCATTCTGCATTAGTAATTGCTATTGGTAGGAAAAAAATGTCCAGCAAAGGTCAAAATAAATTGAACTAGATGTTGCAGGAACACTTGACATATTAGATTATACTTGTCAAAATTTGTCACCAGCATTCCTAGCAATCATACTGATTAGGAATTCTGAGAGTTTCTTGGCATATATGGAATATACTAAATTGGCAGAATCTGCAGCAAAAAAAATGATGCTATTAATAGCTGCCCATTTTTTTCCTTCTACCACCAATAAATGTCCTGAAACATAAAGAAGATGGACATAACTTTTAGTCTTCGGTTTGTGGAACCATGTGAACAGGCAAGGGAAAGATGGATTATGAAGGTTAAATTCAGCAGAATTAAAAAATATATATATTCTTGGCCACTTGAATGCTTGAGCAGCTTGTTCAGCTCTCAAAATTCTCCTTCCAAGGAACAGATGCTCGGATTAAAATCTCCAAATAAAATTGACCACTCATGTAAACTGCAGACAATCTGTTAAATTGCAACAAATTTGAGAACATGTAGCAGAAGAAAACTTATTCAAGGATCGCACAATTATGTTGTAGGCCACCACAGTTTGATTCCAAACCAGGCTAAACTCCCACAGTATTTTAAGCATTTTGAACATTAACATGTCCCATGAAAAAGGTGTGTGAGAGGGAGAATAATTGTGCACCATCTGTGTCTCTGGTGAATTGCTTGGCTCTGGGGCACAGTGATATCGGTGAGGACACCAACGCCCTTGATAATCTGACTATAGCAGGATAGGGGACAGGATGTGTTTTCAACACAGTGATCTGTGTGACTTTCAGTTCCTCCAATAAACAATGCACTGAAGTAACTTCCTGCTGATTATTTTCCTTTTTTATTCTTTTTTGGTCTTGTATGCACAGCTGAGAGGCGTTTTAAAACTCTGTTCTGCTAATATTTCACTCAGTTTTAGAAATCCTCTAACTTTCAATTTCAGACGGCTGTTGTCTTGCTGTAATTTTATTTGTATTTGCTATTTGCATTCGGCATTGAACACAGAATTATCCTTGTCATTCAAACAGCTGAGATGCTAATCCAAGTATTTCATAATTCTGCTTTTTGAGAAGCTCCTGATCTTTTTCCTGTAAGGAGACTGCAGCTTTTCCTTTCTCTTCTCTGAACCTCCCCTTTTCTGAAAACAGCATCTTGGCTGTGGTGTCACTTTATGTTTGAGTAAATAAAGTATATTCATGCTATGTTTCCTGGAATTAACCAAATAGGAATTTGGTTGCTTCCAAATGTAACAATTATAATTAAGAATTATTCATCAAAGAATAGAATTTTATATTATGAATAACATTTCCTTTTGCTGGATTGTTTGAATGGACTAAGAAACACATTATTGCGAATGCCAGAAGTAACAAAAGCACGGCAGACTATGCATTTCAGTATTTCATTAATGGAGCCGGACATAATTGCAACAAGGAAGATATAAATTCCAGAAACTTTAACTAGATCTTAGGAAGTGTTAATAATTGTTAAAGTCATTCCCTCCTCCACTTTTTTTTTTAACCATGCTGTCAACAGAGGGAGAGGGAATGCCTCTAAGTCTTCACCCCCTCCTCCCAGAAATCTAAATAGACACATATTTTCTTTGCAGTTCCTGGGGAAAAGACTGCTAACATCCAGATATATCCTGTGTTCTATTAAGCAAAACATGGCTTTAATTCTGAGCATCTTGTTTTTGCAGGACTGGGGAAAGAAAACATTTTGCCAAACCATGTTTTCTTTAATTATACTCCTGGATATTTTCTAGCTCCGAACAACAAAAGGAAGACAACATGTTTACAGATCAGAAATGTAGATATTATACAGTTGAGGAAAATTTGCTGGCAATTGGATCTACTGTAGATAATGAAGCAAGTTGCAGCTGTCCTACTAGAAGTCTCCTTGGGGCTATAACACCAAAGTATGCTGCTAGAACCATGAAATTGCTGCCTTTATGACTGATGGTCCATATAAGACGGGGGGAGTCAAAAACAGTCCTAGGAAAAGGCAATGGCAAATAGCTTTCATAAGACTGCCAAAAATGCAGATTGGATGCAATCTCTATGAGTCAATTTGGTTCATAAAGAAAAGTTGCCTGTGACTGTTTCTAGGAATCATACCTAGTCTGCCTGGCCTCTGCACTAATTCATTAATCTTCTGAACCAATGGACATATTTAGAACTTTGAGGACATGGACATTTTCATAAAATTGCTGCCAGGAGGGCATATTCATTTACAAGATGACTGCCATGGTGAGCACTGCCTGTCATTGCTATTTATTAGAAGTCAATGTGATGCTCCAATAATCTAGGATGCTCACTACCATCCCTCCTACTCTCCAGGAAGTCCTACTACCCAACTTTAAATAGATGAAGTCTTCAGATTGACTCCTGGTGACTTCACAAACCTGTCAGGCTAGCATGGAGGCTGGATGGAGCTCAAATGGCTTGCAAGATCATGCATAGTAAACAAATGAATCCATCCTGTGCTGGGAGTAAACTTTATATTGGTAGGTTGTGCTAATCTACATATGTGTGGTGCAGCACAATTGTGTGTTACAGCTTTCCTAGGTTGTTCATCTTCAGACTGAGAGTTAGTGTGCTTTTAAGATGCTGGATTGGGACTGAGGGATCCAAGTTGAAATCCATCTTCAACCATGGAATTTCAGCTTTGGGCTAGTTATTGTTTGTCAGCCCAGTCTGCCTTGATCTACTATGTATGGGTAAATCACATATTTCAATGGAAGCCACCTTGAGCTTCTAAAGAAAATCAGAGTATTAATCAAATACATAAAAGTGGAAGGTAAACTCAGTATTTGTCGTATCGAAACTTCCCTACAGCCCACTGGAGAAAAAGCAAAACCAGAACACTTCATTAACATTTTGTAATTAGGAACTTTGTGGTATTTGGAAGGATTTAGTCATAAAACTTACCACGACAGCAACTTACTATTAGGTCTAATGATGTAGTGTATGGAGCAGGTCACAGATCCCTCTATGTGTTGCTTTCTTAACCTTTAATTAGATTTGTCATTTAACTGTCCTATCATATTTTCCTCAATAACAAATTGTTATACCAAACTATTTCTCTTTTTACAGTACTGTAAATGCTGGTCAAAGACTATAATAAAGGGATTTGATTTGATCTGATTTTATCCCAGCAATCCTTGAAGTGAATGGACAGCCTACACTTCACAGTGTTTCTTCTCCCAACAAAGCAACAGCAAAGCAAACCAGATAAATGGTAATTCAGTCAAGGCAAGAAACATCATTCCAGTGGGGAGAGCTGGAGACTAGAAATTCTATCCCCTTCCCTTGATAATTTTACTTAAAGTGCTTCCTTGATAGTGCACTGCAGCTGATTTGTCAGAAGCAGTTCTGGTTTGTAGCTTCTCCTGTTGCTCAAGATTGTGTTTGGAGGCCCAACGATAATCTTGGGTCCGGAGCACATTTAGACGGACTTCTAATTCTACTCTTCTTATGATTTAGCAATAGTCAAAACATGTCCATTCGTCTAAATCAGCAAGAGGAAACTCAAAGGTGTTTTTTTCTTCAAAAGGCAACTGGACTGTTTTTTCCTTGAAGAAGAAGAAAATGTTTTGCTTCTCATCCAAGAAGCTTCATCAGTTCTGATGGCAGGGAGGGGGGCGGGAATGGAAGGCTAGGTACTGACAGTTGAGACTGGATGATAGGGGCTTGGAAGGATAGGTTCTGAGAGGATGGAGGGGGGGATGGAAGGATTGTATTTCTTTGCAGTCATCTGGTCATTAGCACTCGCTCTCTGAGCTGTTGAGGCCACTTTGGGAGAGGGGGAGTAATAAGATACCACCTATCTCCAGTTTATAATGCAGTGCTTACGGGGAGTTCCTAGAAGATTCCACAACCATTTGCACCCTGATTCAAGTAGCCCTGAGGGCACAGGTAAACTCCCAAGTGGCCTCAATGGCTCTCAGAGAGTGCGGAGGACCAGATGACTACAAAGAAATATAATCTTTCCATTTCCCTCCTCCCACTATCCAGTCTTAACTGTCAGTACCTATCCTTCCCTTCCCCTACTATCAGAACTGATTAAATTTCTTGGATGAGAAGCAAAACATTTTCTTCTTCTTCAAGGAAAAAACAGTCCAGTTGCCTTTTGAAGAAAAAAAGCATATTTGAGACCACTATAACCTGGATGATTGAGACTCTCCACAGACATTCAGCAAAAGGAAGGTAGCTGGCTAAACACAAAGACAATTGAACTCAATGTTCTGGTTACTTCTCATTTATTTCTGGAAGAAAAGTACAATTCTAACAACTAAACATGTACATTTACAATTAAATGGAGTGGTTATTTACACAGTTCCGTTCTTGCAGTGACTTGTAAGAGTGTTCTACTCTGGTTTAAGCCTTGATCTGACCTATTTTTGACCTTCCTTCCCTACATTAGTTGCCTCTTGGCCTGAAAAAACCACAGCTAATCACAAGTGGAAGATTTAAGATCTAGATCTTCAGGCAGATAAAACCAGAGTTCTGATCACCCCTCCTTGGACTATTCCCAGAGGCCAATTGGAGGGAAGCCCAATGGTTAGAAATCTTAATTGTTCTTCTGAGCAGGAGGTCACTGCTTTCCTGCTATGAGACCAAACTTCAGCCAAAAGGGTTGCCAACTTTCTAAAAACAGCCAGGGATTGTAAAAGTCATCTGGTGCCTCTTTCACACAATTTATTGTTTCAGGCTTTCCTGATTGTATTGTTATATTTTTATATTGATCTTGTACTATAAATAAATATAATAATAACAAGAGATGAATACCATTGTATTCGAGTTTATCTATGAATGCATTATTATCTATATTCTGAGGAAAAATGTAGGTTATATTTCCCCGCCTGGTTAAGATCTATCATAGTATAGCAATAGCAATAGCACGTAGACTTATATACCACTTTATAGTGCTTTACAGAACTCTCTAAGTGGTTTACAGAGTCATCATATTGCCCCTAACAATATGGGTCCTCATTTTACTGACCACAGAAGGATGGAAGGGTGAGTCAACCTTAAGTCAGCCAGGATCGAACTGGCAGTTGACAGAGTTAGCCTGCAATACTGCATTCTAACCACTGTGCCACCATGGCTCAATTTTTTTGTAATATGTAATAAGTAATGTATAAACTGGACTTTTTTCTTCTAATTTGATGTGCTCCCTTTCTGAATTATTATTGATCAGGCTATTTGTCTCCTAAATATTGAATAATAAAAACAGCACCCACATTGACTTAACAAGGAGAACCAGATATGGAACTAATAGTAAAACCTTTATATAGTATCAGTAATAATATCCTAAAACATCAGTGATTCAAACAGGACGCAGTGAATTACTTAGAAAGCAATTAATCATCCTGATGTCTTTGCAACATAACTGTAATAAAGATGGAAGAAGCAAGCAAGTTACACAGAACAGTCTTTTGTTTCTTTTTCAGCCATTGCAATATATGAGAAAAGAGCAAGCATGTTTACTGGAGTTCAAATTCAGAACAGTTAAATATATAAACATGTGAATTTGTTTATGTATAGTGACATGCATATAATACACAACATGGCATATATGCAAGCTTTCTTCGCTTTGTCTTCAAGTTTGTTTTACATAACCAGATGCCTACCAGTCCAACCCTGGCTTTTTCAAAATGCATGCACATGTGGAAAAATTATGGGGAGTAAAAATATCAAAAATGAAAGTTGTTTCCATTATTCCAAATATGGATAAATAAAAAAATGTCTTTACTACGTTCGATGTGCAACTGCGAATAGTCATAAGCAAAGCCTCAATGGCAGTATGAGCTGTAAGTTTATATATTTTAACCTCCTCATGTGCGTCTTGCCTTTGGCATTTTAGGAAGAATCTTTTTAACCAGAGCTTCCTTCCTTGACAGATGTACTATAAATCATGTGACAATTCAGAAGGAAGGCATGGGTAGAAGGGAGGGGGAAGAATGTGTTTTGACCATGCACCTGGATTCTTGTGCAATCCAACTTTAGTACTTCTGCATTTTTTAATATTCTTTCTTTTTTTACTGGCATCTAGACAAGTCTTCCACCTTGGGCAATTCAGTTGGATTGCAACTCTTCCTTTTTCCTCTTTCCACTAACGGACAGTTTCTGTTCCTCACCAGAACACATTCTGATTGACATATCAACAGGAGAATATTTGGCTGCCATTCCGTATTAGGGCTGCCTTCTTCTGAATGCTCCTATTCTGATATATCCTTTGGGATCTACCAAGAAATTTTTATAAGTGACCTTTCTTTTCCTGGGCAATGTATGTACCACCTCTGTGTTCTTGCACTTCATTTTCAGTTACTGCTAGGTGGGCAAATTGCTCCATATAACCAAGAAGCCGATACCTACTAAAATGTGTTTCTTTACAATCAAAATGCTAGGTTGCAATACCTTCTATTATTTTACCTTATGCAGTTTTCCACATCCACCCCATGATTTTTTTCATGTGACAAAAATACAGGTTTTCTCAATTATTAGTGATAGTCTCCATATTGTTCTTGACAAAGTCCTTAACTTTGGAATCGCTCTGCCTGCTTCAACTGTAAATGTAAACATTCAGAGTTATGATCTGGTTCTGGGTCAGAACATTCTGTGTTTATTAAGCAAAAGAATGAAGAAACTTGACAACTGCTATTGGAAGTTGGAGGTTTTAACCCTTTATATCTAAGTTAAATTGTGATCTTATACCTAATGAAGCTGTTGGAACAGTCAGGACACTTTTAAAAACAGGGAGGAGTAGGAATCTGTTTTGCAACACAATATTATCTGCTCTAAGTAATTGAGCTTTTAAGATTGAAAACTCAGATATACACCAAAGGTGGAGCAAGTAAGTGCTTTATTGCAGTTTTATTGCAGGTCATATATTTAATTATTGATACAAACCAAACTGAACCCATATTGTGAGTTCATGAATGACAAACTAATACATTCTAAAATCTTGAGCAGGAAACTATAACATGGTTAAATTTTCCTTACGTGTATTGTTTATACTATCGTGCCATACTTGTAAATAAAGAACAATATCAAATCATGGCCAAGGCAATTCCCTGCCACTGGTCTACATTTCCCAAGCAATAAGATGATATGGTCTCCAGGACAAAGAAGAAGATAAAGAATTATGAATCACTAAGCAACCCTCAAAAATACACCATAGATATTTCCCCCAGTGTATACTTAGACTGATTCTCATAAATGCAAAATAAATTTTGCTTCGAAATCATGCCTCTTTGGGATGTGCTCACATTGAAATTATTCTGAAAATGCACTTTAGACTTTGTGAATGTGTGAGAAAATCACCTCCCAGTTATCTATGAAAAAGGCCAATCCTTTTGCACAACTCTGAAAAATTTGATGCTCCTGCTTTAAGAGCCACATGATTTATAACTTTAACAAGTGGAACATTTTGAAGTTTTCAGCTTGTTCAGAATCCTGCAAAAAGCTGGGCTCTTTAATGACTGGCAATGCCCTGCAAGTTTCTTCAAAGTCTGATGTATTTAAGAATTACTTGCATAATGTGCGTATTTCTTATTGGCATTATTTTGAATCGGAATTCGATTGACTATTTTGAGAACCAGTTACTACTGACTAGTCTGGAAGGAAATCTATGTAGACATAGGTTCAGGACCAGAAATCTTGACAACTGATATAATGATTTTAAGTTTTGTATAATGTTAGATGGACGTTCTTCCCTGATTCGATCAGAGCAGGCCCATCAATATACTTAGTGAGAAACTACTAATACATATTGCCCATTCACACTGATAGCAATGGCTTTGCTCAGCAGTCCCCAACCTTTGCGATTTGGTGGCCTAGTGGGAAGGGGAGAGGGGAATAGCCACACAAGTGGCAGGCCGGTGCGTGCATGCACGCATGCGCAACTCAATTTGTGTGAGCGCCGGGCCAGCACTCATGCACATGAGTGCACACTCACTTGCACAAGTTGAGCTGCACGTGCATGTATATGCGCACTGGCCCACCGCTCGTGCAAGTCACTGCATGCATGCATACATACCAGCCCGCTGCTCATGTGGCCCAGTTGTGAATAGGCCACGACCCAGTAGTGGGCTGAGGCCTGGAGGGTTGGAGACCCCAGCCTTAGCTAGTCTAAAAATGAATATGTTCATGTTTATCTTTAGTTGTGTGAAAACTACATGATGTGCCCTCTCCAATAACAAATCATATTTACAATCTTACTTCTTTTTTGAAAGAATTAGTATAGATTGTCAGTATCCTGTTGAAGCATGATGAGTTGCTGGGGATAAGCACTACTATCTAGGGCAGGGGTCTTCAAACTTGGCCCTTTTATGACTTGTGAACTTCAACTCCCAGAATTCCTCTGCCAGGCACGCTGGCTGAGGAATTCTGGGAGTTGAAGTCCACAAGTCATAAAAGGGCCAAGTTTGAAGATCCCTGATCTAGGGCAATGTTTACCAACCTATCCAATTGTTGTGTGCCATTCAAAAATACACCATAGATATGGTGATATGGGCAGCTATAAAATTTGATGAACAAACAACATTATGCCCTCCAGATGTGTTATGATCAGAACTCCCCTGGTAATAGCTATGCTGGCTAGGAATGTAAGAGCCGTTCACATTCATTTTATATGAAAGTTGGCTCTTTCAATACTTTTCTTAAAATGGAACCGTTGGGATTTACAATTCATTGGGCATTAGGCGGTCAATATTTGTGGTAATTTGGCAATCACCTCCTTCATTTGCAAATACATCTGTAGGTTTCTGAAATCAAGTGGAAAAATGCTCTCCATAATGCTAAACCGTTAAAATACTTTGGCAGCTTTAAGATAGGAGGAGGGAAGAAAAAGCTGCTTAATCTTCCAGGCTGTTCACAATAGGCATGTGGCTAAGAATTGATTTTTGAATAAAGCGTTGCTTTATTTTTAACGGTGGGGAGATACCAAGCGCTGTTTAAAGCACCAGTTGGACAAAATTGCTTTTTAAAAAACAAGAGGGATTTGAAGTTTTTCAAAATGCTGTTGATAATTATTTAATCATAATGGTTACCATTTTCTTCATCCGCTCACAATTTTCAGTGTTTTCGTTTCACCACGAAAGTCTAGAAAGTTTTTGTGTAGTAAAGTATATAAATACAAAATAGTGGCATTTGAAAATGCCATAGATCTGACTGAGGACCTTAACAAGAAACCCTGAAACATTGCTACATATTTATATAATTGAAACAGTATTCAACATGATTTCTTTATTGCCAGCTGACTGCATAAATAGTGTGTTAAAGATGACCAACACAGTAGTAAAGTATATAAACACAAAATAGTGGCATTTGAAAATGCCATAGATCTGACTGAGGACCTTAACAAGAAAGCCTGAAACATTGCTACATATTTATATAATTGAAACAGTATTCAACATTATGTCTTCGTTGCCAGCTGACTGCACAAATAGAGCGTTAAAGATGACCAACACAGGACCATTAAAAACAGTAAGAATGTTTCATCTCCTGATCTGCTGTGGACACCAAACCTCTGAGCAAGCTCATACCTTGTTTTTATTTAAGCCTCCCTCCCTTTAAAAATGCAACTTAACATTTCAAAGTGGAAAAAAACACACACACCAGGAACATCTATGTTTCACTTTAATAATGTATAAATATATTGTGTGACTTTGATACAGAGGAAACTGTTTGGCAGAAACCATCATATTTCATATTGCCCTGAGAGTCTTTAGTTTGATTTATTTAAGAGAATGTGAAATTATTGGAATTCTGGCTTTATTCATTCCAAGTGTTCCCATGGTGTATATCACCATTCTGAATTATGATATTAAGAAGTAGCACTGCATTAGGGCTGGTAGAGATTTAGTCCAAGAGAAAGATCATTGGAAAAAACTGTGCTGCTGACCTAATGTTAGTTTTGTCCTCTAGTTATGCATAACATAACAAACAAAGAGAAACTTGAGTGATTTTCCAAAGATAAGTGGCATATTCAGTACTTCAGAATTACTCAGTCATGTAAAATTCCTAATTACTATTCCAGTTTTTTTGTCAGTCTTTTTAATTGGGGGGGGGGGGTTGAGGGGAAAATAGAATATTGTGTAGAATATATTGGAAGATTGTGAATATAGGATTTTGGTCTCATCTTGCTAGAGCTATTAGTGTTCTAAGTACAAGTTTGTTTTCCTGAATCATTGTTTCACATCCTCTGAAAGATGAACAGCAAGGCCACTCTAGTTACTGAGTAAAGCTCAAAAGGGATTTTGTAATTTCCGCTGCTATTGTTCAATGTATAATTGTTTCTGTTGCAACATCTGTGTGTCTCTGTGCATATGTGTAAATATAAAAAGAGAGAGGTAGGGTGGGAATGGAGAAAGTATTTTGGCAGGCAATTTGGATTTATTTTCCCCCCTCTCTTTAATAGTGAAACAAGCTAATTCCTACCCACCTACCCCCTAGTGCTGTGGAATCCAGTTCATTGTCCTTTCTGGACATAGGCCAGCAGTTCTGACTATAATACAGAAAAGAAAAGCAGCCAAAAATGAAGCAGCCTCATTGTTTTTATCTGAAATCAGAAGTGTGTTTGCAGTTCTAGTAGTTTCCTAAATTTTAAAAAGTCAGTGCTGTTAGTTGGCCTCTAAGAGGCCGGTGCACCAAAAGACTGGGCACGGTTGATATCTAAAGTCAGGTTCATGTGGGAATAGAGATGAAGGCAAATATACGTGACCCAGGATAATGTTGCAGGATCCAATCTGGGTCGGTCCCCAGGACCAGAGTTTTAGTCTTCCAAGCTTTCGGACTCACGCTGGAACCCATCCTCAGAGAAATTCTCTTTAGCAGAATGTAAATAGCTATTTAAATTATTTTTCAGTAATATATTGGCAACAGAGGAACAATTTTGCCCTCCTGGCTTAGATAGGAAATGGATATAAACTTCCTACCTATCCGTATTTGTTGAGATGGGAAGCACCTCCCTTGGAAATGCCGTATAATGTTTTCACAGCATTGTATACATTTATTACAATCGGCACAGTGCTCAAGGGTGCAGCTAGACTTTCTACATGGCTGCTTTGAATTTACTTTCACTTCTCACCTGGCTGTGAATTCACTTCCTGTGATAACACTGATACCTTATTTTTTTAACTCTGTACCTTCGCACCCCCCATTTAAGGTTATTTAAATTATTGGACACAACTTATTGTTGAGAGAAATTTTGTGCACTTGCACTTGTGGTACAACCTTCAATGCCTCTAATATCTCCAAGGAAAAATATGCCCTTTTTTAACTCCTCCCAAATATTGTTCAGTAATATGTAATACCATTTAGAGTATATGAGCAACATAATTCTTGTACCCAGAAATGTGTGAAAGAATACAGAAATTTGCCTTAGCCTGGTCAGACCTTCAGATTTTAGAATTATGAGTCTATTAGTAGATAAAACAATAAGTTTTGAAGAAGCAGAAGCTGTTGGTAGTTATGCATATTGCTCTAAAGGAAAACCTTTTATGCAATGACTCTTCCTGTTTTTCTCCTGTTTTCTTCAACTATTTTTTCTAAAAACGTGAACATGTAGAAGAGTCTTAAGCTGAGAAAACATAGCTCCATTTTATTATCATACTGATATTTTTTTCAGTTCTAAATTTATTTTTGCAGACTTACCTTACTACAGAATTAAGAGATCCTGTATTTTTAGAGGGCCTTTACCTGTATTACCAATTGCTTCATGTGTGTTTGTGTGTGTATGTGTGTATAATTCAAGTTATAAACAAATCATATACTGACATTTAATGAATGTACTAAATTTGCTAATTTTATGAGTAAATGTTAGGAATAAGCAGAACTATCCACAATGCATGTTATTGCAGCAAAGATAATTTGAATGAGTAAAGAATAATATGAAAATGACTATTTCAATTCAGGAAACAAATGAGAAAAGAAAATTTTGTATCTCTAGCTCTGAACTCCGCTCAGTTCAAGGCAGTAATTCCTGGCTTTGAGTCACAAGTGATAACCAACTTATTTTATTTGATTTATATTTTGGTTTTCTTCCTTGAACTCAAGGTTATACAAATAGCATTCTCTTCTACATTTTTCCCCAAATCAGTTATGTTGTGAGGTTGGTGGGGTTGACAGTGATTGATCCAAGGCTACCCATTGTATTCTTTGGATGAACCTGACCTTGAAAATCCCCAGCTAACTTCTTACCAGGTTGATTCTCAATTGCCGTTATATCTGAACATTTGCCACACTGGCTGAGAGGGCAGGATGTCATTCAAAAGAACCTAGAGATGAAAGACACTACTTAAAGACTCATGTTTCTTACCCAACTCATATCTCTGTCTCTTGATATGTCAGTAATTTACCATTCACAAATGGAAAATCAGAATAGCCTCTTTGTAAAGATGGCATATTGAGCAAATAGATTTTGAAAACACATTCGTGTCAGTGTCTTATTTTATGTGCAAATGACTGAGTTTGCAGACAACAAGTGATCAATATAATGCATTTCTACTTGGCACAAAAAATGTAGTCATATCTGGCCAGAGTGACTATCAAATTTAATCATGTGGGTAATTTATTAGATCATTTCAATAAGCTGAAATTTTGCATCACTTTCTGAGTTCAGATTTAACCTGGAGGAGCCAAATCATATCGCATACAGACATGTATGCCTTATACACAGTATAAGGCTTCCTCTCCCACCCTTATGTTACATTCTTATGTTGTGGATGATTTCCACCAAGTTTAGTCTCAAAGAAAGCTTTTTCTAGGAGTTCTCTGAAAGCAAACTATGTAAACCACAGAAACGAGGGAGCCACAGCTCTTACAAGAGGCACACAGTTTCTTACAAGTGAAAGTTTGTTAATAACAGCTCAGCAAATTGTTCAGTTCACTGGGCAGCCTTTTGCTAAGGTGAGTTGGGCTAGAGTGGCAGGCAAATCCTGAGCAGTTTGCAGCTAAATTCTCACAGACATCCTTTCTCTTACATTTGCTAAAAATGTACAGTTACTTTTTTTTTTACAAAACTTTATTGCATTTCAAACGAAATTAAAATACAAAAGAATTATCTTTAATCTCTATACTAGTAGCATACTCGAGTCTTTGACTATGAGTATTTATGTAGGTACCAAAGTACCACGAACAAACTCAGAAATCCTACAATATGTGAGGTCTTTATACAAAACTCTGTACAAATAGAAAAACAAACAGTGAGGATGAAACATGATTACTGAACACAGAATTAATACTTAGTGTTTGGAAGTGTCCAGGACTGAAAACTGTCTGTGAAAGGGAATGGCTTTGGGTATTATGGAAGGTGGCAGAACGGAAGAGAACTCTGAAGAGAAGCTATGTTGTAACCAGTGCTTTTTTTCTAAAAAAAAAAAAAAAGGTGCCGGAACTCACACATGTCATACAACCTGCCTTGCCTACCCTACAAGGTTCCATCCAAAAAAAAGTGCCGGAAATCTGTTCTGGGCGTTCTATGAGAAAAAAAAGCCCTGGTTGTAACTCTATCCTGCCGTTGTTACATGTTTATATACAGTATGTATGGATGCCCCATGTTTGGGTTTCTTGGCCCCCTTCAATTGAAGAGAATAGTTCATTATTACTTTATTTTTTCAATATTTAATCACAAATCACAAATATAAAAATTGCACAGATAAAAATGTAAAAAAGATTTGCATTAAGACAGACAGATACTGCTGCCCGCTTATTGATAGCTCAAAATTGGAAGAGTAAAATTTTACCTACAATGGAAGACTGGAGATTGAAAGTTTCATACCTTGCTGAGATGGCAAAGATCTCGGCTTATTTGAAGAATCATTCAAATGAACAATTTTTATTAATATGGAGAAGATGGATTGTTTATATTCAAAAGAAGCATAGAGTGGTGGAAT